>NW_007258457.1:1570457-1590818 GCF_000164805.1 Carlito syrichta | reverse complement strand
CAAAAAAAAAAAAAAAAAAAAAGGCTTTCCCCCTCGTAAAGGGCAATGAGGACAAAATAATAGTGTCATTGACACTAGTGAGGAAGAGAGATAGATGTATTTTGCTCCTGGGAAGACTAATTCCCAACCCAACCGAACACTCCTACACCCTACCCACAGAAGGGCAGAATTAACTATTTCTAATGTAGCTTAAAAATAAAATAAAAGGCTTATGTTTTTATATCAATTAAAAATTGATAGTCATATTCTTCTGGAACTATACGCTAATGTATTTGGAAACTTTTGCTGAGAAAATTCAAAGACCTTTCAGTCTCTGAGTCTACTTTATTGTACTTCTACAGCTTGAAGCTTTATCAATACACGAGTTTAGTTCTCTTAAGTTTCCTATAATGTTTAACAAAGTGTTTAGAAAGAGTGAAAAAGGTTGAGGTTTTTAGTAACAAAAACTATTTTTAATCTTTTATACTAGCCAAAGAATTTGTCCTAAAAGCATTTATTATCTGTTCCAGAATTCATAGATAAACACATATTATAATTTCATTGAATTCAGCATATTTAAAAAATTGAAAAGATGAAATTTTTCTATTTATACCCAAAATGCAATCTGTGCATTTAAAAAAGAAGAAAAAAAAATAGACTTCAATGACAAGCTGTAGAAGTTATTTAGTCTGTCTGTATTTAAAATGTGCCAAAAAGGAAAAAAATACCCAAATACAATTGGCTAATTGCTTTGCAATTTGGTTTTATTTCCTTGACAGTAATGGAGAAATTCTAACACCTACACAGCTAATGAGTTTGTAAGTTATGAGCTTTATCTGAATACAGATATTTAGTTGGGGAGAAAAAATTATTTGCTGCTTAGAGAACAGCAAAGACTGAGCAGACATTGGCTATGTCTATATACCAGTCTGTGTGTGTCAGGGTGTGTACCCAAAGGATCTTGCAGTTTGAAGTGAAACATGGACATGGAAACACATATTCAATCTACTATGTTAAATGTAATGATAGATGTTCTGTCAGCGCATATAGAATGATCATTTAAATAAAACGATAATGAACAATGCCAATGATTATTAGTACCAACTAGAAAACATTCTGTGTGTTTCAAGTTCTCTGCTAAGTGCTTCATATGATTTTTTTTCATGTTCTCACTGAATGTAAGTATAATTGTCCTAATGCTAATCAAAGCCAATAGTCATGAGATGAAAGGTAATTTTTTTTTTCCATGACTCACAAGGGAAAGATCCTGGATTCACTACCATGTTTATCTAAATCCAAAGCCCATGTGTTTAACCTCTCACTTTGAATCCTACTGCTTGGCCATCAGGGACATTTGCTGGAGGAGAGACAATCATAGCCTGCTCTAGAAAAAAGCATGAAATTAAGCAGGCAAGGAAGGCAAGTAAGGAAGTTAACTTAATCAGGAAGAATGACATTTACACACCGCAAGAGGGAAGTAAATTATGTTTTTATAGAAACAAAAGCAATTTTTTGTCCTGTGATTATATATTGCATAGAGAAAGGTGCAGTCACGAGGCTGAAGAGATAGGCTTAGGCCTAATTGTTACAGACTAAAAATCCCGGATAGAAAGCTAAGGTTCCCTTAGATCATAGAATGTGATAAAAGCTTAAGCAGGGTCATAGCATGGCTAGATTTGCATGTTTGATGGGAGTTCCATCAGAAAAGGTGAGAGGACACCTCTCTGAGCCAATATCAAGGTATCTAATAGAGAAACTGGAGCAAGTTGATGAGAAAACAAAGTCTTCATGTCAAAAAAGTGACATATTCCATCAGAGTGACCCTTGTGTTTATATAAGCTTTGAAAAGAGGCAAGTTGTTAGAAGTGGGACTTTGGAAATCCTCAGCGAAGGTGGCCCTACTTGTAGCTGGCATAGGTCTATGCAGTGGCTGTCTTATGTGGGGCAGGAGTATTGATATGGGGCTCTGGTCTGACTGGGGTGGTTTTCCTATTTCAGATAAGTGGGCAGAGTCTGAGCACTTTGGGCCTTCCTCACTGTTGGGCCACTCTACTTGGCTCCACTTGACATGCTCCATCTGTACGTAGCTCTACAAAGCACTCTTTCTGTGTCATAAAAACTACGTCAGGGCTTTGGTATCTTTTTTTTTCCTTCTACTTAACAGCCATTCTCCTGCCTCCTATTATAGTCAATTCCTTTTCAAATTTCACATCTTAGCTCAAGCACCTGTCCTCAAAGATGGCATTCTTTATCACTTCCTCAATCAGATCAGAGGCCTTATACCCACTCTCATAGTCCCCTGGGTCCCTACTCTTTTTTCCCATGTTACTAATCACAAGTTCTAATGATGTTTTTAAGGCATTATTTTATTAATGCCTGTCTCTTCCATTATACTGTAGCTTTCTGAGGAAAGGGAAATATATGTAATGTGATTAAATGTGTCTCACAAGCCCAGTACATTTTCTGGGACATAGTGTGGGATTAATACATATTCATTCAGTGAAGGAATGATTTTCCCATTGGCGCCATCTCATTTGACACCTTAAAAATAAGAATTATATTTTGCAAGCTGTGACCTCATTGAGCTCTCTCATAATTGTATTTTTTAAATGGGGATTTAATTGAACATAGTAGCAAGCATCCTTGTGGGGATTTCCATAGTTTGGTCATTCATTCACTCATTCATTCCATAAACAATAATTGAGCACAATGCCTTCCTCTCCAGGGCTCAGTTAGTTTTGCCCACCTTCCAATCTCAGCATTCTACTACTTTTTTTCCCCAAGCTAATTCTACCAGCAGAAAATAAGTTGCCAGTATTCCAGTCCCTTGTGGCTTCTACTAAAAATTGCCTGCAAAATGAGACATAGTCCTTTTGTTATTTTCATTAGAAAGCAAATTGCTTGTGATACCTTTGACAGAAATTAAATGGATGCATAGAGTCAGTGTTACCTTATTACAGAGTTGAATTTTCAAAAAAGGAATGGAGTTTGTCAGACTTTTTTGTTGTTGCAACTTTAAAAAAAAAAATGGCGCCACTGAGGTCTCAAGTTACTGCTCCAGGACACCTAGTCTGAATTTTAGTGACAGTTTTTCCAAATAATTTTATACTGTAATGATCATTCCTGCCTTGTTATTGTTTCAAGAGGTTACAAAAAAACATTTTCTTTCTGCTATTTCAAAGAATATTTTAGAGTTTTGGTATTTACACACCTTTATTCTTTTTCATTTCAAAGTATGGGCAAAGAATAATTGTTTGTGGTTTGTATTGAAATGAAATATTGCAGTTGAAAGTTGTTTTTGCAGTTTCCCCACTGTGGCATGTTGATTCCAACCTTTTGAAAAGGAAATGCTTTGAGGAACTTTGATTATACAAACAGCTCATTCTGCTCTTAAAAATTTGGAGGGAGTTAGGGCAAAATGGTTTCTATATCCTACTCAAAAGTATTTGATGAGTATAATGAATCTTTACTGATATATAGCATTTATTTAAAATGTTATATATGAGGGTGACCCTAAAGAAAAGAGAATTATCTTTTGAGTGGTGGGCTCCTTGGAGCACAGGCTTCCTCCACTAGGTAAGTGTTCTAGAAACCTATCAACATCAGTTTATTAGCTAGCATTGCTCTGAGAGACTGTGTTTGACTTCAGTGAATTTGTTTTTGGAAATTCGATCAATGTGTTTGCCCATTTCATCAATGAGCACACCTGCTCACACCATGCTGAGTGTTCAACAATTTTTGACTAAAAATAGCAGTAACCTTGGGCCCCCACCCTTCCTATTCACCCTACACCGTGAGTGACTTTCTTTTTTGTTTCCCTAGATGAAAAATGTCCTTAAAGGGAAACATTTTGCCGGCATGGAAGAGGTAAAACAAAAAAACAGGAGAAGCACTAAAAGGCTTCAAAATGAGCTCAAAAACTGCTTTGAGCAGCGGAAAAAGTATCTCAATAGGAGTATTGCATCAAGCGGAGAGTACTTTGAAGGTGACTGAAGTTTAAACATGTAAGAGTAAATACACATTTTTAAACAAATAAATTCTAGTTTTTTGGGCAGTCCCACCTTGTATTGTAACATGGGATATTAGTATTTAAGATTACTCACACGGTTTATGTATCTATATTGTTTTGTTGCTTTATGAGTGACTCTCTTCCAGAAAGGATTTAAGTAGGCTTCACCCATTCTTCACCAATCACCGGATACTAGTCTTATCACATTATTTTTTAATCTAGACAAAAATGAACCAACACATCTTAACCTTAAAAATTAAATGACAGCAATGTTTGTTCATAGAAATTTCTTTAGCTCACATTCTACTGTACTCTTATTCGATCACCTGATGTTCATGCTGTGTCCAGCTGATTTGGTTCTGGGAATGGCTCAAAGATACAGGCTTTCCTGATTTCCTTCACTTAAGTGTAGATAAAACCTCATTATGTACATGACCATAATTCAGACTTTGGTCATTTCCTGACTATAGATTTTAGACTTTAGCAGAAATTGTGGTTCTATACCTATCTTGGTATTAAATGTTATAGCAACATCACATGGACATGCATTCAAAATTAAATTCTATTCCCACTAAGTCAGGCTTAAAAACATTTTTGGATAAACCAAAAAATTAAAAAAATTAAAAAAAAAAACCCTCAGTTGTTTAAATGCTAGATCTGATAATTTCTAAAAATCTGAATATTTGAAATATGTCACTTGATTGACTTAATTGGACTCTTTCAGTCAATTTTCTGATCCCATGGAAAGACATTGAAGTTTGTGTGAGTCACACCGAGTATATCAAAAGCAGAAATAATCAGAAAGAAATATTAGAAATAAAAATAAGCTGTAACAGAAAAAAAAGAAGAATGCCTTTCATGTATCATTAGTAGATCCCTTACAACTCAGAAAAAAAAAAAGTGAAGCTAAAAATAGGCAATAATGGGAATTCTAAAATATGTGCTATGGGAAAAAAATGAAAAATATAGAACAGAACATTCAGAAATTGTCAAAAATCCCTACAAATTTTTTTAATTGCGGTAAAAATTTAAAGGATATAACATACATATTACTGGAAGAAAAAAGACTAAAAAAAGATTTGAAGTAATAATGGACAAGAACTCCCCATATTAATAAAAAAACACTAAGATACAGATTCAGAAAATTCAAAAAACAGTAAGATAGATAGATGGATAGATCACTGCTCTTAAGCATATCAGATTCGAACTGCAGAAAATTAAGGACACAAAGAACATTTTGAAAGTAGCCAGATCAAAAACATTTTATCTATAGGGGAACAAGGATAAAAAAAGCAGACACCATAAATCATGCAAGCAACAAGAAAGTAGAGTCAAATATTTAAAACATTGAAAGAAACCAACTGCCAACATAAAATTCTATATCCAGCAAAATTATCTTTGAAAAGTAAAGAACAAATAAAGACAAAAGATTAAAAAAAAAACCCAAAAAACTAAAAGCTATCATAACCTGCAGACCTTCATGTGTGAAATGTTAAAAAACATTCTTTAGCCGGGCTTGGTGGCTCAGTTTGTAATCCCAGCACTTTGGGAGGCTGAGGTGAATGGATTGCCTGAGCCCATGGGTTCAAGACCCGCCTGGGCAACTTGGTGAGACCTCATCTCTACAATAAATCAAAAATTAGCCAGGCGTGGTAGCATGTGCCTGTAGTTCCAGCTACTTGGAAGGCTGAGGTGGAAGGATCGCCAGAGTCCAGGAGGTTGAGGGTGCAGTGGCCAGGAGCAGTCACTGCACTCCAGTCTGGGTGACAGAGTGAGACTCCAACTCAAAAAAAATATATATTCTTTAGGCTGAAGGAAAATTATATATATCAGAAATGTTTATCTACATAAAGAAAAAAGATAAAAATAAAGATAAAATAAAATGTTTTATTTTACTTATTCTTAAGTGACCCAAAAGATAGTTATTTATTTAAAGTAATAACAGTAAGTATATATTTGGTGATTGTGTCATCTGACTAAAATCAATAAATGACAATAATTATCACAAGGGGCGGAAAGGAGAAACTGAACATACTGTAAGATACCTGCACTACATGTGATGTGTTATAGTGCTATTTAAAGGTAGATTTAAGTTTGTTTAAAACGTTTATTACAAACCCTAGGACAATCACTTAAACATTTTAAGTATAATTGATACTCTGAAAGATAAATGGGTTGGTAAAAACAATTAAGCCCAAAAAAGGCAAAAAGGAAAAAAAAGGGGAGGGGGTTGGAGAATTCCAAAATATGTCCTAAATGTAACAAATAACAAGCAAATATAGCATGTATTAAGAAAGTTATATCAATAATCAATTTAAATATAACCTAAACACACAAACTAAAGACAGAGATTATGCAAGTAGGCAAACAAGCAAGACCTAATTATACGTCCTCAACAAGAATCCTACTTTGAATATAAGGATACCCAAAGTTAAAAGTAAAGTGATGGAGAAAATTATACTACATTACACTAATCATAGAAGAATTCTGTTAATTTCAAAGGAGATTTCATAATGTGGAAGATTATCTGGGATAAAGAGGAGTACCACATAATGACAAAAGGTTCAGTTAACACAAGAAGACATAACAATCCTAAAGGTATACGCCCAACCATAAGCATCAAAATCTATGACACAAAAACTCATAGAACTGAAAGAATTTATCTATATTTATAGAAAAAAGATCACTATTAGAGTTAAAGACTTCAATACTTTCCATGTCAATAACATTATAAATCAACTTTTATCTAACATTTATATAATAAACAACAGCAAAATGTAAAATTTTCTCAAGCTCACATGAGACATTCACCAAGCTATAAAATAATTTGAGCCATAAGATCCATCGTAGCAAATATTTTAAAATTAAGAATGATAAAAAATATGTTTGAAGATCATAGGTGGAGTTAAAAATAGAAACCAATAACAGAAAGATAGCTGAACATTTTTCAAATATTTGAAAATTAAATAAATGCACTTCTAAATGCCATAGGAATCAAAGAAAAAGGCTCAAGAGTCCATGTAGACAGTTTACTACGAAAGAAAATTAAAATGCAACTTATCAAACTTGGAAGAATGCAATAAAAACAGGACTTCAAAATTCATAATAGTAAAGCATATCTTGGAAAAGAGGAAAGATCTATAATCAATAGCCTAAGCTTCTGCCTTAGGAAACTGTAGGAAAAAGAGTGATTTAAGCCTAAAGCAATAATAATAATAATAATAATAATAATAATAATAATAATAAAGATTAAAGCAGAAATAAAAGAAACTGAAAGCAGAAAAATAATAAAGAAAATAAAACACAACAAAAGATAGTTCTTTGTAAAGATGAATACAATTGATAAAACTCTAACCAGGCTAACCAAGGTGAAAAAAAGAAGACACAAATTACCAATATCAGTAATAAAAGAGTCATTACTATGGAACCCATGGACATTAAACTATGAACAACTCCATGCTAACATATTTGATAACTAAGCTAAAATAGTTAAATTTATTGAAAGATATAAAGTATCAAAAATTATACAAAGGGCAGGGCGTGGTGCTCACGCTTATAATCCTGGCACTTTGTAAGGTGGAGGCTAGAGGATTGTCTGTGCCCAGGAGTTCAAGACCAGCCTGGGCAACTTGGCCATACCTTATCTCTACAGTAAATCAAAAAATTAGGTGGGCATGGTGGCAAGTGCCTGTAGTTCCAGTTACTTGGAATGTCTAGGCAAAAGGATCACTTGAGTCCAGCAATGGCTGCAGTGGCCATGAGCATGCCACTGTACTCCAGCCTGGGCGACAGTGAGACTCTGACTCAAAAAGAAAAAAAAAAAAAAAACCTTATACAAAGAAAAAGAAAAAATAATGAAAATTATCCTATATTTCCTTTTTTTTTTTGAGTTGGAGTCTCACTCTGTCACCCAGACTGGAGTGCAGTGGCTGCTCCCAGCCACTGCAGCCTCGACCTGCTGGGCTCCAGAGATCCTTCCGCCTCAGCCTTCCAAGTAGCTACCACGCCTGGCTAATTTTTGACTTATTGTAAAAATGAGGTCTCGCCAAGTTATCCAGGCGCTTTAAGAGATTAACCTGAGACATTTTATCTGCATAATAAGACAAACTTTGCTCACAATGATGGTTCATCCATAGCTTTTCTGCAATTTGCAGACACATCCTTGGAACTCAAAAGAACTTCCTCCCAACTGTCTGTCTGAGCTGAGGTGTGGAAAGTGGGGGGATGGTCATACATTTCCCCTAAAAATCATTGCCTGTACTCTAAATTATCTATATTCTTTTCTCCCTTTCCCCTATGAAGAAGGTCTTATATAAGCTGCAGACATCTGCTTACTTTGAGTCTCATATTTTGTGTGTCTTCCGTGTTTATGCAAGTTAATAAATTTGTATGCTTTCTCTGGTTAATCTATTGTTAGTTTATTTCAACACTACAACTACAAAGGGTAAAGGAAAGGCTTTCCCTTTGGTATGATTTGAGTAATGCTCAGCTGCTCCCCTTGAAATCAATAAATCAAAGGGGCAGGGAAGTTTATTTCTGAGTTCAAATCCAGGGAACAGAGCCAGACTCGATGCCTTTCTAAAATGATTCTGCTCACCCTTCAGGTCTCGCAGTTCACTATTGTAGTCCAGAGTTGTTGGTACCTATACATTTGCCATGTGACCAGCAGAGTATTGTATAGAACTTAAGTTACTGCTGCATTTTATATTTAGATAGTGACATTTAGAGTACAGGAAGTTAACAAGGCCTAAGACATCATGCATTTGCCTAAGACATTGCAAAAGTTACACAAATCACAAGACTCGCGATTACATTGGTACTACATTGTTCAAACGTATGACTGTTAAGAAAGGGAGTAATTAGGGATTTACAATTTTGGACATAATCTGCAGGGAAGGCAAGGACCCCCTGAAGCTACTTGCTGGGAGTGCATAGAAGACAAGAGGACTTTCAGCAATGTGCAGGAACTCTTGGACTCCTTGCCACGCCCATCTCTAGGGGCTGTGGCAATATGGGTAGACATTAGCAGGTCTCTGTATTACCTTTACCTATACAAAAAGACCTAGAATAACCAACTGAAGAAACAGAAGAGCAATTGTGAAGGATTCAAGCTATCTAATTTTAAAACTTACTATAAAGCTACAGTAATTAAGAAAATGTACTGACAAAAAAAAAAAACAAACATGAATCAATGGAACAAAATTGAGAGCCTAGAAATAGGCACAATCATATATATATATATATTTTTTTTTTTTTTTTTTTTGAGTTGGAGTCTCACTCTGTCGCCCAGACTGGAGTGCAGTGGCCGCTCCTGGCCACCGCAGCCTCGACCTGCTGGGCTCCGGCGATCCTTCCGCCTCAGCCTTCCAAGTAGCCGGAACTACAGGCATGCGCTACCACGCCCAGCTGATTTTGTTTTGATTTATTGTAGAGATGAGGTCTTGCTGCCCAGGCAGGTCTCGAACCTGTGGGCTCAGGCAATCCACTCACCTCAGCCTCCCAAAGGCGCAGGATTACAGGCTGAGCCACCAAGCCCGGCTAATCATATATTCTAATAATCTTTTAATATAAAAAAATTTCAAAGTCAATTCAATGAAGCAAGCCTTGACTTGATAAACAAATAGTGCTGAAACACTCAAATACCCATATTTTAAAAAAAGAACCAAGCACACATCTTATAGTTTCACAAAAATTAACTTGAAACTGATCAAGAACATAAATTAAAAATGCAAAACTATACAAAATTTAGAAGAGAAAAACCAAAGAATATCTGAGAACTAGAATTGTTGATGAGTTTTTACATACATCACCAAAAGCACAATTCATGAAAAAAAAAAAGACTTTATGAGTATTAAAAAAATCTGTCCTTTGAGAAATACTGCTCAGAGAATTAAAAGATGAACTATAGAATAGGAGAAAATATTTATAAAACACATATCTGGTAAAACAAACAAAAAAAAGCTTGCTTCCAAAATTTGTAAGAGAATTCTAAACACTCAACAATAAAACAAAGAACCCAATTAAAAAGTGGGCAAAAGTTCAATGAATACTACAGCAGTGAAGATATACAGATGGCAAATCAGTATATGAAAAGATGCTCAACATAATTTGTCAGTTGGCATGCATAAATTAAAATAATAATGAGATATTACTGCACATATATTAAAATGGCTGAAAGTCAATGTGTAAAAGTACTATTGACTGGTTATGATGAAGAGCAACAGGAATTTTTATTCATTGCTGGAAGAAGTGCAGAATGGTACCGTAACTTTGGAAGACAAACTGGCAATTTCTAACAACGTTAAACATATTTTTATCTTGTGATTCAGCAACTGCCCTCCTAAATAGCTGTCCAATTAATTTGAAAATTTTTGACCACAAAAAACTTGTATATGAAGGCTTACAGTTTTTTTATAGTCACCAAAAACTGAAAGCAACCAAGATGTCCTTCAATAACAAATGAATGAACTCAGATACAGTTATACAAAGAAATATTATTTGAAGATAAGAATGAATGAGCTATCACGCTGTACAAAGACATAGATGATTCTTAAATGTATATTGCTAAGTGAAAGAAGCCACAGTATAATTATAATTATATAACATTCTGGAAAAAAGCCAACTTACACAGAGGGTAAAGTTGTTGGGATTGTTAAGGATACATAAGCAGAGATTTGAATAAGTGAAGCACAGGGAATTTTCTAGTGTGGTGTAACTATTCTGTATGATACATTAATGGTGGATAAATGACACTATATATTAGTCAAAACCCATCGAACTCTACAGCACAAAAGTTGATCCCTAATGTAGGCAAATTTTAAAAATAAATATATGAAGGTTAGGAGATTCCAAATAGAATCATCAGTTAATCTTAAAGAAGGTGCTGTAAAAATAGAATAAGTTTAGAGTATTACAGAAATGCTACATCAGATTAAGCCATTAACAGTAGAAACAAAAGGTGTTCTGAAAAGATTTGAGAACTTGTCCAGTCTTTTAAATATTATGAGGCATATTAGTTTTTGGTCTATATTTCATAAAAGTTCTCATAATCTTACTTCAAGTAACTGTTTTACTTCACTAAGTCAAAAGAAATCAGATTCAAAGATGTAAGTAATGTACCATAGTCCTGGTTATAGTAGCTATCACTAAAATAATACTTCCTCATAAATCTTGAATGATTATAAACTCAAAAAGAGGAAAAGTATGTCTCTTGCTCAAGTAGACATTTTAATTTAGAAAGTCAGTCACGTTCTTTAGAGAAAAAAATTCTATAAGGAACTCTTGTGGAGGAATCTTTGGAATGCAAGAAGTCTTCCAAAAACTGTTTAAAGTACAGAAAATTTTGAGCCAATATTCAGAGCCACTGCATCTTTCTACATATATCTGTCTGTCTGTCTGTGTATCTATCTTCCTACCTATCTATCTATTCTATATGTATAGGTATACTAAAGAGTCAGTGCATTCTGGTGAATTAAAAACAGAATAAAGTTAGAAATAAGCGTAAGAAATTCTGAAAGTGGCTACCCAGTGGTGTGGTTGTATAATAAAGTCTGTGTTATACTAACAGGATTAAATTAGCCCCTTTTATCCTCACTTCCCTGACTATTAAAGACTTGGTCAGTATCGCCTTAAAAAAAATAATAATAATAATTAAGCTGGCAGGACACAGTGGCTCACATCTGTAACCTCAGCACTTTGGGAGATCAAGGCGGGAGGATTGCTTGAGCCCAGTTTTGAGACGAATCTAGGCAAAATATCAAGGTCTTGTCTCTACAAAAAAAAAAAAAAATTAAAAATTAGACAGGTATGGTGGTACTCACCTGTAGTCACAACTACTTAGGAGGCTGAGACAGAAGAATCGCCTGAGGCCTGGAGATCAAGGTCGAGTGAACCATGGTTACACCACAGCACTCCAGTCTGGAAGATAGAGTAAGACCCTCGTTCACAAAACAAAAACAAACAAACAAACAAACAAACAAAAAACTGTCAATCAATATTCTGTGTGTGTGTGTGTGTGTGTGTGTGTGTGTGTGTATACACATGTGTGTGAGAATTAACTTCCAAAGTTAAAATTATTTTTTATTCAGAATTAAGCAAAAAACAATGAGCTGAGTTGTTTATTAAATCTCTGTGTAATCAGTCAAATCTTTGTGAACTGTTGAACAAGTTTTGATAACTCTTTTGATGTTCTTCAGAGGACACAGGAAAACATATATTTTAAAGATTGAAATGATATCCAGCTGCAATAATCGTATCAAATAAATCACATTAAAATAGACTATCTGTAGAACAGATTTCTTTTTCCCTGGTGTAAAAGAATTTCTTTAATTGTGTGCTTTCCACATGATCTAAAATATGTCAGAACTATGGCTAAAAAAGGGCACAGAAACAGTTGTTTTCAGTCATATCAATTTCCACAGCAGTTTGAAAAGGGCATTGTGCACATTTTGATGTAACCTGTCCTCAAAAACATAGTGGATGAGGTTAGAGATCTCTTGGTACTGTTTTGTTTTTCAAAAACATGATTTGTTAGAATATTCATTTTATGGATTTTCTCAAAAAAAATATGATTGGATCACTAACAACAACAAAAAAAGACTCCCTTTTCTTCTCATTTCCCGGACTATTAAAAGATCAGTCCCTCTTACCTGTGTATAAAAAGTTTGGCTGCAAATGAAATACTAAAAAGTCTCCACCTAGCTGAGTTAATTTGAGCCTGTCAGTATACACACAACTTTCTCTATCCAGTCATAGTATGGGGGAACTACCTTCAGAACCCACCAGTTTGTATTTCTAAATTCTTTCCTTTCTAATCCAGCAAAATGAAACTGACAATTTAGCCTAACCACCTCCATTACCTTCAAAGAATGGCTACGTTCTAGGAAAGGGACTTGTTGGCAATCTTGCTGACTATATTTCTTTTCGAACTATTAATTTCACCCTCAGAATATTCTAGTTGTCTGTTAGTATTCCAGGCCAGCAGCAGCTGCAGCTACATGGGAAAAAGAGCTCCAGGTAAGCAAGCTGTTATATATTCTGTTCTGCACTTTGTCCTCCCAAAGGAGTTCAGGGGAAACTCTTTTTTTCTTTTTTCTTTTTTTTTGAGTTGGAGTCTCACTCTGTCGCCCAGACTGGAGTGCAGTGGCCGCTCCTGGCCACCGCAGCCTCGCCTACTGGGCTCCGGCGTTCCTTTCCCTCTCAGCCCTCTGAGTAGCCGGAATTACAGGAATGCACTACCATGCCGGCTGATTTTTTGATTTATTGTACAGATGAGGTCTCGCTGCCCAGGCGGGGCTCGAACCCGCGGGCTCAGGCAATCCACTCACCTCAGCCTCCCAAAGGTGCGGGATTACAGGCTGAGCTACCGAGCCCGGCAGAGTCACTTACTTCGTAGGTGGCTTCATGAGGGAGATCAAAAGCAAATCAAAACCTACACTCTTCTGATGGCAGCTTCGGCCAATCTCTGGCTCATGTAAATTGCTGGAGATTTTCTAAAGCAGGCTGAGAAAATTTATTTTCATGAAAATCAGCCTTGAATATGGGATTGATCCAGATGACATTTGAAGACCTTGTTAAGCCTGAGGTTCTGGGATTCTGGAAGCCACTTAAAGTTTTACTGTAGAAAATGTGCATATTATAGTTATAAATGTTGTCGCCTACTCATTAGAAATCCATGGAGGTAGCAATGACAAGAGAAGAGTAAATCTATAGTTTTGAGGTGAAGTATAAGAGGACCATTTAGGCAGACACTCTTGGTCTTCTAATCCAAATAATAACAAATTTTTTCACTAGACATATTCTAGTTAGTATTGAACATTTCATACATATCCAATTATAAAGATGTAGACTATGATCTCTGAGGAGTTTCTCTCTCTCTAAATAAAAAGGTATGACTTCCCTATGATAAAATTTATTCCCTTTTTCCTACCTATATATCTGAAGACACAACCACCATCTTAAAACCACATGGAGAAAAGCTACTGGATTGAGACAAAAAGGTGAGGCTGAGTCAATGAGAACAACTCTAAGCAGCCATTCTGACTACTGAGTGGCTCTCTCTGGACATCTTGGTATGTAAATAAAGAAACTCGTGTGTTTTTAAATAACTACAGTTGTATTTTATTACCTTTTTTGGACAAGCTGTCTGAAATGGATACAGTCACCAAGGTTATAATATGTGGATAAAAGTACCTGGCCAAAATTATACACTTAGTGAATAGCAAGGAGATGATAAATCAGTGACTGAGTGAAATTAAGAACTGACATTGAAGCAATTATATGAGATTATAGCAGAGTTTGATGATCAAGCCAGACAAGAGAAAAAGGAAAATTAAATGATAGGTCTTCATGAATTTGGTTAGTGTTCTACTTTTGGTGGTCACTCTCCTCCATCCATTTTCTATATTCAAAATTCTCCTTTAAGACTTAAAGTCAGAGTAGCCAGCATATAACAATCTAGAGTAGGAATCCAGACATAGGATTTCAAGATCCTAGATTTCATCTTGAATTCAGGAACTTATTACACAAAATACAAAAAGCATTTGTTTCGTTTTTTCTATGCTAGAAAGAGCATGACAAATTACAGTTATGGTTTTTCATTTTGAGGAATGAAGGATGAATTCAGCACCAAGAGCTACACATTTATGAAATCTATTGTTAAAATTTTAATCTCCTTTTAGAGTAATAACCATTAGGAAGAGGTAATTGGCTAATTTTCTATAAAATTAAGATAATTATCTCAGAAACTTTAAATTATGTTACTTTTTGCCTTTTCTGATTGGAATAACGTGTGGTGAGATAAGGCATAATGAGAATTCTAAACTTAAAGAAGGCTGAGGGCTAAGTCATGATTCTATCACTTATTAATTATGCTACTTTAGACATAACTCTGATCTTCAGTTTGCCCATGTGTGGAAGGAAATAATATTCTCTCCTGACATTGTAAGAATGATATATACTGACTCATTTTTTTTTTTGAGTCAGAGTCTCACTCTGTTGCCCAGGCTGGAGTGCAGTGGCATGCTATTCATGGACACCGCGGTCTCAACCTGTTGGGCTCAAGTGATCCTTCTGCCTCAGTCTTCCAAGTAGTTGGAACTGCAGGTATATGCCACCACGCCCAGCTAATCTACTGACTCATTTAATAAATATTTATTAATTGCCAATTATATACTGGGCATTTTAGTAGGGAACACAGACTTATAGAAGATAGATATAATCTCATTCTTAGAGAATCTTTCCTAGAATAAATAGGTAACCAAACTTGAATAAATTGTGATGATGTTTTGGCAAAACCCATTGGTGGTTGGAGAAAGCAACTTGACCCATGAGACAAAGAAATTACAAAAAGGAAATGGTAAAGGATAAAATATTAATTATCCAAAAATAATACTATTGTTTTCAGCTATTCTTATTGGTTTACCACCTATAATAAACATATATTGTATGCATGTGTGTCTAGCCCGAGTACTAATTGTCATATGTCTGTAACGTAGATATCAGGTGGAGCTCCCAACCTAAACAATCTTCACCTCGAATCCTCTTCCATGCCTAATGGTAAACCCAGTCTATCCAAGATATTTGTAATTTTTCTGGTATGTTTATATTCTTACTGTCACTTCTGTGACCAAACTCCCACTTCTAGTAGTGAGATTTTGGTAAATCATATTGAAACAGAGATAAAACTTGCATTAATAGAAAAATCAAACTCTATAAAATATTTGAAAGTGGTTTATTCTGAGCCAGTATGAATGACCGTAGCCAGAGAAAACAAACTCAAGAAGCCTTGAGTAACTGTCCTGAGGTGTTTGAGTTATAGCTTGGTTTTATACATTTTAGGGAGACAATGATAACAGACAAAGTCATAAATCAACACATGGAAGGTGTACATCGGTTTGGCCTGAAAAAGTGGGATATTTCAAACGAGGGACTCATAAGTCATAAATGAGTTTGGGGGACTCTTTAGTTGACAATTGGTTGAGAGAGTTAAGCTTTTGTTTAAAGATCCAAAGTCAGTAGAAAGGAATGCTTGATTTAAAACAAGAGGATTGTGGAGGCCAAAACTCTTGTTATAGAAATGAAGATTGTTATATAAATGAAGACTTCAGAGAGGATAAATGGTAAATGTCTCATTTTGAACATTTAACGGTGTCAGACTCTCAGTTAATCTCTCCTAGATCTGGGAAAGGCCTAGGAAGGAAAAAAATGACAGCATTAATAGAGATTTTCTAAAGATGCAAATTTCTCTCCCAAAGACGGCTTTGCAGAGCCATTTCAGTCTTCTGGCCCTGTGGCAGCCATTTTAAAATAAATCCAAGAAATATATTTGGGGGTAAAATATTCTTATTTCTACTTTTTTTCAGGATCTGCTGTCTCTCATGTGATATTAAATAAGAGTCAAGTTGGAAAATAAGCCACATTATACTAGGTTAATAAAAAAAATTCCTGGTTAATGAGATATGTGGTTTATAGAGTAAGACTTAACACTTACCTTGAATCTTATTTTTAATTTGGCATCATACTGCCACAAAGAGCCTATTTTGTCATTTGTATTATTTCTATTTTAATCTTAATACTGACCAGTTGTGCCTAAACTCCAAAAGAAAGGTGATATAATGAGACATGTCTGACTTCCCTTTCTGTCTTGACCAGGCATTCAGTTTGTTAGGTTTTTCTGGGGTCCTTTTGGCCAAGAGGAGATCTATTCAATCAGTTGGGAGGCATTTTATTTTTGGTTTACTCTTAGCTAAGTTCCACCTCTCCTCAGGTTCTACCACTATTACCAGCAACAGTAAAGTACTCATACAACTACCCATGTGATTGGTAGATGTCACTGAGAATCCACGATAATGGGACAGGCAATTTAACACCACAAAGCAACTATTAAAGAATACATAATATATATACTTCTTTAATGTCATAAAAAGGTTTACAAGTTCAGTCACCCATTGCTGGACATCTTTGAACCCACACAGTCCAGTCTTCTGTCATTATGACCCTTCCCCTCTTCCCCTTTCTCTTCTCAAATTCATTCAATTTTTATACTCCTCTCCAGAAAATGAAACAATTTTTTTCTCATTTGCTCATGCAGAAGAGCTTTGCAAACACTATAGTTACCCAAAATCTCATCTTTGACTCCTGTACTTCTCAAGATATTTTTATAAACAAATTAATTTCTTACAGCAATACTCAGAAGTATACATTCTTCATGGAAATTTTCAGAAGAAAAAATCTAGACCTGCAGATTTGAAGCCACTTGCCCAAGGTCAGTTAGCCAGTAAGTGTTGGAGCTGGAATTCAAAACTGTGTTTCCTGATGTAAAAAATCTCCCTTCGATTCTTTTTATCTCTAATGTACATTGGCCTTCCTTTATGTGTTTCATCCAGGCTTTATTTTTTGAAAGAAATTTGAACATACCCCAACGTTTTGAGAAAATACTTCCTTCCCCAAGATGTAAAATGAGCTTTAATTAAGGCCGAACTGCACTGAAAAAATATTTTCCAATTATGTTGATATAATTGTTTCCACAGCATGATGTCTCTGGGTATCAGCTTTAGCAGGCAGAGGAGACATGGTGATATTGGACTATTACCACTGCAGGCCTCCTCTTAAATTAGACATGGCATTTGGAAAGCAAGCTCGACTTCAACATTCTTAAACAAATATAGATGAAAACTTTTGTCTCTATTTAGACTTCCCACAGAGCTTCATTAATTCATGGCTGTCTGGCCCTTTTGGTCCCCCCTGGAAGGCCAGAGCTGTAATGATGAGATACAAACCCAACTGAATATTCAACTTCACAACCTGGCAAGATGCCTGGAGCAAAGCAGTGACAGTTCGCTATTCACATTTCTATGTAAATTTTGACACTTACCAAGTGAAAGAGTAGATCATCTGATCAATGCTTCCGAAAGCAACCAGAGAGAAGGCAGAGATTCTGATGGAGATATAAAACTTTTTCTTGGGGTGCAAAGTAAGGTCAGTGAACTACATTTGAGTCTTGCCAAATTTACCAAAGAGGAAAATAATATTGTAGTTCTCCTAAAAGATTTTTGTTTGAATTATAGTTTGATGCTAAATTTTAAGACTAATATGTTTAATTATTTTTTATTCACTGTTACTGAGAAATTAGAGAGTTCTATGTTTAAAAACCTCCTTTAATAAGCTCCAATGATATCATATGTATGATTCATACAAAATAATAATAGCTTACACTTCTGTAGCCCTTACTATGAGCCAGGCATTATTCGGAATCTTGCACATAGATTAGCTGCTTTGATTCTCTTCTGAGATAAGCACAGTTATTATTCCTGAGGCTCAGAGAGGTTGAGGATATTTTACCACAACAGATAGCTAAATAGATATATATGGGACCTCCCCCAAAAGAGAATTTATTTATAAAAACTTGTGTATTTATTCTTAAATGTTTAAACTTCTGTCATCTTCAAAGTACTCTTCATTTGATGCAATACACCTATTGGGATGCTTTTTCCACTGCTCAAAACAGTTTTTGAATTTGTCAATTTGGGTGGCTTTTAGTCTTTTGGCTGTTCTTTGTAACACTTCCACATCAGCAAAACATTTTCCTTTGAGGACCTTTTTCATCTGGGGAAACAAAAAATTCACTTGGGCAAGATCAGGTGAATAGGAAGGGTGGGGAATGGGGGTCGTGCCATTTTGGGTCAAAAACTGCTGAACACTCAGTGTGGTGTTGACAAGTACGCTCTTAAATCACTCATCATGAAATGGGCAAATGTTGAGGGAATCTCCAAAAAAATGCACTGAAGGCACATGCAGCCTCTCACAATTACACTAGCTAGTCCACTGATGCTGATAGGTTCTCGAAGACTTATCTAACAGGGAGGCCTGTCCTACAAGGGACCTGTCATCCAAAAGAAAAAAGATAACTCCATTTTGTGGAGGAGTCCCCCTCATGTATATATAGATATGTCACTAGTTATAAAACTTAATGTATATTTTATATGTATAAATGTTATATTTGTGACAGGAGCAAAAGGACATGTTAGCAAACTCACAGTGACTTCTAAAAAAGATAGATTCTTATCATAAAGGAGTGCATTGGCATTTGAATTAAGAGAAGCATATTTGGAGTGAAAGTGAGTAAGAACTGCAACCGATAGAAATTATTCATACAATAAATAATATGGAAGGAAAATAGAAAGACTTAGAGGAATGGCCTTTCATTCTGGGACCCAGACTATAGCAGGGGAAAAACAGAGAGTCCGTCCCCAACATGAACATAAAGGAGAATTACGTACCTGGTGACTAAAGGACAAAGAATATCTTAAAAAAAACAGAAATGAAAATGAAAAGTGGGAATTTGTATTGATTTTTTGCTGTATAATATTTAATATCAACCCTTTTTTTTCTTTTTACATAAATATTTCAGTAAATTACACATTTCTTACTAAGTGTTTGATGCAACTTTTTGTTTTTGATGACTACCTCAGGCACTGGGTTTTCCTGAAATTACTGAAGGTTAGCTCAGGACAAATGAATGATTGCCTACATGAGAATGACACAGATGGGATATGTGTTAGACACATTCCAATATCCTCACTTCATAAAGTCAACCTGTTGAAGTGGAAAACTTATCAATGAGGTTAGGGAAAGATAATCAACTCTTGAACTCATGTTCTAGGTCTCCAAATGACCAGAATGTTATCATCCTTATTTACCAGTTTCTTAGGCTAGAATTTCTACCTCCAGATCCAGGGGCATGAGGATCACCAGAAGACCTCTTCAAAGCCTCGGAGTGGCCCTGAACTGTTAGACAATAGGTCTTATTACTTATTCCATGGAATCATATTACTTCAGACATTGAACTTTCTTCTTCATGGATCAGATTCATCACAAATCCTCCAGAAATATAGGCAATCAAAGCATATATTGTACATTTGGCAAGTATCACAAGTCCTGAGAGAAGAGATCAAAGAAACAGGGATCTAGTAATAGACCAGAAATGAAGAATGAGAACAGAGGAGTGAAAAGGAAAGGAAAGGTAAAGAAAGAAAACCAGAGTGGTTGGTACCCATAAGGAAGAAAAGAGAAGTGAGGATATACAAGAACTCATGCCAAAAAAATGCAAAATTTTACATCCCCTACTATAGGGAAATGTGCCTTGGCTGCAGTCTTCTGGAAGAGTATACACATACGCTACAATGGGAGTGTTTGGAGTCTTTAATGTAGAAAAAAAATCATCTGGACTTCTGTAAAGACAATTGTCTAAAAGATTGCTTCGAATATTGTAACAATTATTAAGAATCACATAAAAACATTTATTTAAAACTCAGATTCAAGCCGGGCTTGGTGGCTCAGCCTGTAATCCCGCGCCTT
Source organism: Carlito syrichta (assembly GCF_000164805.1). Classification (NCBI taxonomy): domain Eukaryota; kingdom Metazoa; phylum Chordata; class Mammalia; order Primates; family Tarsiidae; genus Carlito; species Carlito syrichta. Next base: position 1,570,474 of record NW_007258457.1, on the reverse strand, counting down.
TGGGAGGCTGAGGTGAG
>NW_007258457.1:1519240-1570337 GCF_000164805.1 Carlito syrichta | reverse complement strand
AAAAAAACAAAATAAAAACAAAAAAAAAAAAACACTCAGATTCATAATCTCTATACCAGATATACTGATACTAGTGACCTGTAGTGACCTGTGATGAGACTCAAGGATCTTCATGTTTAATAAACTCCCCAGGGGATTCATATACAAATTGACAGAGGATGAGGCTTTTTCAAAACACTGGCCTAAATTCAGTAAAGTAACACAATTAAAAAGTAGGACAGAGACCTTTATAAAAACCTCACTAAAGGAGATATACAAGTGGCAAATAAATGTATGAAAAGATGTCCTGCATCACATGTTGACAGGAAAGACAAGTCAATAAAACACCTCTGTACACGTATTAGAATAAGCAAAATCCAGAACACTGACAACATCAAATATTGTCAAGGATGTGGAGCAACAAGAACTCTCATTCACGGCAGATAGGAATGCAAAATGGCATCGCCATTTTGGAAGACAGTCTAGTAGCTTCTTACAAAACTAAATATGTTCTTCCAATACTACCCAGCAATTTTGCTTCTTGGTATTTATACAAAGGAGTTGAAAATGTATGCTCACATAAAAACCTACACATGTATGTTTATAGCAACTTTATTCACAATTGCTAAAATTTGAAAACAACCAAAAGATTCTTCAGTAGGTGAATTGAGAGATAAACTGTGGTACATCCAAACAATAGAATATTATTCAGCACTAAAAAGAAATGAGCTATCAAGCCATGAACAGACAACAGGAAAATTAAATGCATATTACTAATGAAAAAAGTCAACCTGAAAAGGTTACATATTGTGTGATCCAACTGTTTGATATTCTGGAAAAAGAAAAACCAAGGAAGATCAGTGGTTGCTGGAGATTAGCATGAATGAATAGAACGCAGAGGATTTTTAGGGCAGGGAAAATACTCCGTATGATACAATGATGACAGATAAAGTCATTATACATTTGTTCAAACCCATAGAATGTGTGTTACTATAAATGAACCCTAATGTGAACTCGGACTTAGGGACAATTATGAGGTATTGATGTAGGTTCATCAATTATAATAAATGTACAATTCTGGTGGGTAATATTGATAAGGGGGTAATCTGAGCATGTGTGGGGCAGGGAATATAAATCTCTGCACTTTACTCTCAATTTTTCTGTGAACATAAAACTGCTCTAAAAAATTATATCTAGGTGACCACAGTGGCTCATGCCTATGATCCTGGCACTTTGGGAGATAGAGGTGAGAGGATTATCTGAGCCCAGGGGTTCAAGACCAGTCTGGGCAACTTGGTAAGACCTCATCTCTACAATAAATTAAAAAAAAATTAGTAGGGCATGGTGGTGCATGCGTGTGCCCCCAGCTACTTGGAAGACTGAGGCAGAAGGAGCACCTGAGCCCAGCAGTTCGAGTCTACAGTGGCCATCAGTGTGTCACTGCACTCCAGCCTGAGCAGTGTAAGACTCCGACTCAGAACAAAAAAGAAAAAGAAAAAGAAAATACCTCTTCAAAAAAAAAGACAAACAAACAAACAACACTAGCCTCTGAATGTTTTGGCCCAGAGAAGACAGCAAGATATGTGATATATCATGTTTTGTTCTTTTTTTTTTTTTTGCTTACGGTTTTTTATTTTGATGAAAATTTACAGTCAATTAAGCCCAGCCTGAACAACTTGGTGAGACCTAGTTTCTACAATAATAATAAAAACTAGCTGGGCATGGTGGCTTGCGTCTGTAGTTCCAGTTACTTGGAAGGCTGAGGCTTAAGGATCACCTGAGCTCAGCAGGTCAAGGCTGCGGTGGCAGTGAGCATGCTACTGCACTCCAGCCTGAGTGACAAGAGTGAGACTCCAACACACACACACACACACACACACACACACACACACACACACACACACACACACACACACAGAGATAAAGAACTCATCTAATGGTTCAACAGTACCTGGGCAATACTTGAGTGAAATATGTGTGTACTGTGAATTAATAAGACGCTAAACTAAATTTGATCTTAGCCAAAAGACCGAGAAGCGATGAATACTAAACTACATGAAAAATAATACAGGTGATAGCCTGAAAATAGGTGTCATTGTGTCTGTAATCTGTTCTCTGAGTCCTCAGAAACAAAAGGCAAGGGTATGGATCAAGTTTCTATCACCAGTCCTATAAAGGCATTATTCTTTGCACATATGGTCTATAGAACTTTTATAACCGGTTGATCACAATTCAAATTTATTTCTAACAGAACACATTCCATTATGCAGATGCTAGAGATGAAATAAAATTGAATTTGGTCATATCCTCTGTCAAGGTGAGCAAACCATTTTCTCCTTAACTCTCCAGGTCTTTCTAATAAAGTGTTGGTGCTATCAGCCTTCCATTACTGTCTCTCATTGAAAGACAAACCTATTTAGAATAAAATTATATTGTTCTCTGCCAACCATGCCAATATTCAATGGATGGTCCTTATTTATCAGGTTGCTGTCTTTTCATATAGTTCTTATTAAATGTGGGATCTAATCACTAATGAATGATCTAACTTAAAGAATATTTTAAATATATATGTATGTGGGGGGAATAGACATACACGTAGATTTGTGTGGATATTTGTACATATACATATTTCTGTTTGTACATATACATGTTTCTGTCTGTATATTAATGTATGTATTCTTAAACAATATATACAAATATCTTTATTTATGTAGACATCCTATATTTTATACATAATCTTCTTATAAAATAAAATAATTTTAACAGAAAAGTTACTGGGTATTATAAAATATATTTACAACATAAAAATATTTATAACGAATTGTTTAAGTTGCAATTTGCTATTTCCCTAAAAGGGCACAGGAAGGACTGTGAAAAGATATTGTGTTACTATGGAAATGTTATAATCAAATGTAAGGATAAAGGTTCTATCTCAAAAAATATCTTCAAAAGAAAATATAGCCAAATGAAGTTTTGTCAATAAAAATATAAAGTGTTTTTCTTGAGTAAAGTTTTATTATTAATAAAGCAACCAAATTAACACAATTTTAAATAAGGTATACATTTGCTGCTGTTTCTTTATATTTTCAAGAAATGAATAAGTAAACACACACACACAAAACAGCTCACATGTCCAACTTTGCACTCAAGACTTTCCCTGTCTTGCATGGGCAGTTCACACATTCCAGGATTCCAGATGTAGACTGCTCCTTAAGACTAGTATCAGTCAATGAGAGTCCTGAAGAGTTAATAGCTGAATGCAGGAGAGTCTGGGGATTTATCCTAGAGTATTATACCCAAAGAGAAAGAATCAAGACCTCCTTAGATCTTTATAATGGTGTTTATATGCAAGTGTAAGGAAAATCTTTAATATGTTTGCTCAATCCCCTTGCCTTAAATACTTTTTTGCAATAAGAGCCTATTTCTGACTTTCATCAGACTGATTAACAAACAATTCAATCCACAAATGAAAACCCATTTCTGATGTACACCACATGTATGGAGAATGGAAGAATTTATAATTATGTGACTGAAGTGTAATCTTTCTTATATCAGGTTTGCTGTGCTTCCATTGTAGATTTTGGATTAGGGCATGATCCCCCACCCCCAAAGTTAAAAGTTTTTTTTTAACTAATTGGCATGTGTTGAATACTTCGGTGTCATTACAGATATATTTTACAGTGATTATAGATATAACAATGACCTTGCACATGAGCTAATGAGTTGCTACCTCAGCCGTAGGATGTGAAAGATGTTAGGAAGAACTCCTAGTAGCCGTGGTGCTAATGAAATTCCTTCTGGGACACATTAACTAGTCCAGAAGAACCCAACTGAGTAAAGACTACAGAAGTCTGAGGTTAAAAGTGGAAACTCCAAAGCCTGGGGAGCTTGTTGGACCACGGGTTAAAGAACTCCAAATACAAGTGGAGAATAGCATGATGGCTTCTCTTCCCTCATTCCTCACTCTGCTTATTCTGAAAGACATTTGATACTAGTCTTTTGCGGTTTGATTGGAGCTGTGGGGCTGATGAAATGGGGGTGGGAATGGTATTTAGTAGATATTAGTGATTAATAGATGGATGCAGTGGTAGGAAAGAAGACATGACAGACAGTGAATGATTCCCAGTTTTTATACTGCATAACTGAGCAGATGGGGGATGCTGTTTATTTATTAGATGCAGAATGCAAAGAAATACGTTGGGCTAGTGTTTGTAACACATCAACTTTGTGGTTCTAAAGAGTCATGATGGCAGTTCATTTTCCAGCTGCCTCTCAAATTAGCATAACTACCTCCCCTGTGATTTACTACTTTAAGTCATTTGTGGGAGTTAATTGGAAAGCACATTAAGATATTGGGATAATGCACTTATATGGGCAAGATTATATTATTTTATGTCTGTACTTCCAGAAAGCCCATATTCCAATTTGTTTATTCAAAAAAAAGTCAAATTTCTGACTAGAAACATCATTGTTATTTCAGTGAGTTTTGGCTACTATGACAAAGTACCATAAACTGGGTTGCTTCTAGAGGCCGGGAAGTCCAAGATCAAGATGCAAGCAGATTTGGTGTTTGGTGAAGACCTGTTTTCTAATTTGCAGGTGGCTGTTTCTCACTGTGTCCTCACATGACTTGAGAGCATTGAGAGAGACAGCAAACTCTCTTCTGTTTCTTCTTATGAAGACACTAATCCCATCATGAGAGCTGCAGTCTCATGACAAAATTACCTCCCAAAGGCCCCCAGTACAAATGCCAACATATTGGGGATTAGAGTCTCAACATATGAATTTTAAGAGGACCACAAACATTTAGCTTTTTTTTTTTTTTGAGTTGGAGTCTCACTCTGTCACCCAGACTGGACTGCAGTGGCTGCTCCCGGCCACTGCAGCCTCGACCTGCTGGTTTCTGGTGATCCTTCCGCCTCAGTCTTCCAAGTAGCCGGAATTACAAGCATGTGCTACCACACCTGGCTGATTTTGTGATTTTATTGTAGAGATGAGGTCTCGCTGCCCAGGTGGGTCTCAAACTCGCAGGCTAGGGCAATCCACTCACCTCAGTCTCCCAAAGGCACAGGATTACAGGCTGAGTCACCAAGCCCGGCTTAACATTTAGCTTTTATCAATAGTATTAGACGACACACATTCCTGTTTTAAATTTGGGCACTGGCCTTTGTTAATTGTGATGACTTTTAACTTATCTTAAACTCTCCAAGTATTAGGTTTCTCATCCATAAAATGAGAATGTTAATGTCCTTTCTCCCTTTTTCAAGGACTGTGTATTAATAAGATTTAAAGATGATAAGGGTCTGTGAACTATAATTTATGAAATAATGTTGTTTTGATTATTATACTAATTATTATAACAATATATTCATTTCTGCTTTTTAAAAAGATTACTTTTTCTAAGATCAAATATTTAATGGCATTTATTTATCACTATTATATTAATATATGTTATCTGCAATCTATAAGCAGTTTATTGCTTTATGAGGCCAACAGGCCAATGGATACTTGTATGTTTCTCTCTGGGTGTTGTGTATATACACATATGTATTCTAGAACATTTTAAAATTTAAAAAGACATTCTGATTTTGGGGTTTTGAAATTATATTGATTAATATGACCATCATGGAATATATTGATTCCAGTATTACTAATTCAAACAAAATAATAGAAATATTATTCAATGTAAGATAGTTTTTGTTAATGACACAAATATAGTTGTCAAAAAGATACCTTTTACTAAAAAATTATTTTTATCATTGATGCCAATATGTAACCATAAATAATAAAAATGTATCTGCCTTTCATTGCCTTATCTATCACATGGGTCCTTTTATTATTCTTTCCTGAAAAAAAGAACACAGCAACAATAAACAATAGATGATATTTTTATATAGCAATGCTAATATAAACATTCACTAAATTGCATCTGATTTCCACAAATTCTAGTCAGTAAATTCTGAAACTCAGTGGGATATGCCAGGTCCAGATTTGCTGGTGTTCCTCTTTCCTTAAATCTTTCAGCTGATTTTCCCTGTGCCCATACTCCTCATCTGTAGTTAGTTGAAAACAGAGGTTAATTTAGAAATGCCAACTTCATGCTATTTATCTACCAAAGTAAAACATTGAATGAAACACACTTGTACAAACAATAGTGGCCTTTTCCTCTTGTAGTATAGGATGTGGTCAATCATTTGGCAATTCAATTTTGGCACACTATGAACTATTTATTTGTTAAGTCCAGTGCTCTGAGTTGCAAAAGCTTGAAAAGAGTATTTTTTGCCTTTTACAGGAAACTATTAAATTTACAGGGCCTAATGTTTATTTCACAGTCAAACTTGTACTATTGTATTGATAAATATTTAATGGTATTGAGCTTAGTGGTTATTGCCTTGTACATTTCATTTAAATGATATTTTGTTACTACTCTAAAAGTGTAGTGTGGGCCACTGAAAAAGGAGAAGAAGGGAGAAAAATCTTTCCAACCAGAAATGACACAGAACTCAATTTCAATTTGGAGCAAAGAGAGGAACAGGAAAAACAAGCAACCAAATATTTTTTGGGATCTTGACAGATTGCGGCTTAACAAAGTTTCCATTTAGAAAACAACATCTGGAAAATTCTATGAAAATTTTAGAATTGTTTGAGCTGAAAGACTTTTACAGTGCTTCAAATTCCAAATTATTTTGAGAGATATATAGACAGATAATGATGTATATTCCAGGATTTCTACGGGTTAATTGACTTAGTTTATCAATGGGAGACAATGATGGTTGGGAGAAAGAGACATCAAATAAAAAATAATTTCTATAATAGAGAAAGTGAGTATTTGAATAAATGAATAACACTAAAAAGAAAGCAATCTCTGAATGGAAAAGACACTCCAGTTGCAATTATAAATAAGATTAAGCTTATAAAGAAAAGAACATGCCACAGTAAAACAAAAACAGATTTTATTTTTGCAGCTGGTAGCTTTATAGTTCAATACAATAGTTTTTTATATTTTCATATTTAAGGAAAATTCTTTGGATGCCAAATAATTTTTCAGAGCTCCACAATATACTGTCAGTTTTTAAGACAATGGCTAAAAACTATCATAAATTTACTGACACTTTAAAACACTCATTAAAAACAAAGCATCACAGCAATATAAGCAAAAAAAAAAAGCGAAGATAGTGTTTATACAAAATGGCAGGTTAAGGAGTGGTCTTGCCAGATAGCTGGCCAGAATGACAATCTATACAAGGCATTAAAATGCCACTGAAATAAGCAAAAATAGTTTGCCAGTTAAATCTGACTTGTTAAATTCTCATTGAATTGTAAATTCTACCTCTGCTTGTAGGAGATAGCGTCCTCAAGTGGAAATTTTATAACCCTTTTCAAGAGCCCCAGGTCCCACTTCTACTAAATAGATATTGAACAATTCAAAAATATAGGCTTGAAGAGGTGCCAAGTTCTAGGCTCATCTGGGAGGCCCATTTCTGCGCACAACAGAGCACAGATGCACTAAACATGGTTAATGTCTGAAATCTACAGTCAGTACATTGTATGCATGTGAATTCAAAGGTTCTTTGAAATAACCGTAACCCACTTTTAACAGACCTACAGGTCACGGGTCAAGAATAACTGGATAAATCAATAAATCCTCGGAGTTGGATTGGCTCTCAAGGATTCAGCCACCCTTCTTGGTCTTGATGTCAAAACTTCCCTCGGCTCTATTTGTTACAGGCCCAGTTATGCCCTAGTATTTACCCTTAGACTCTCAATAGCTCTGTTCTGACATTTTGCAACAAATCACCACTCTCATGGGCCAGTTTGAGTGGTTCTTGACCCTGCTACCACGGAGTCCTAACTAAGTCAATCACTTTGATCCATCATATGTACAGCCATTTACCTAGTAGACAGTAATTTTAGTTCTGTGCTATTGCCCAATCACATAGCATACAAAGTTTAATTCCCAAATTGGATTTCAACTATTGAATTCTCTCCAGGGATCACAGGTTGCTATTCTTTCCTTCAATCGCTTGTCTTCAATCCCAATTCAGTTTTGAACTAAATTGGACTTATTGACTCTCCTTAAAATCACAGAAATTCACTTTCTTCTTTTATTAGTTTATAGAAAGAAAAGTAAATATGCTAACATGCTGTCACTTGAGTAGATATGTTATTTTAAATCCAAAGGTCGTATTTAACAGGAGGGTCATCCACATTAGAAAAGACAAGCTCCTGGCTTGGGGCTCCAGGAGACTATCAGTCTCTAAAAGCTCTTCTCTATTGGCCATCGCTGCAGAGTCATTGATGGTGCAGCTGCTAGAGGCAAGCATCTGGTCAGAGATATACAGCCACAACAGCTAATTCAGAGGATGATGTGATGATGCTGAAATGATAAAGAGATCATTAGTACATGGCCCTTCTGGTTGTTGTGGCTCTCTTTTATAGTCCCTGGGCAACAGGAAGGTTGCCACTCAAAGTATTAGCTGGTCACATAATTCATAGGGGGGTTTAAACATGTTGCATATTTTTCTTTCAATCACTAGAAAGTGGTTTTAGGATATCCTAATAATTCTACATTTGTATATAACGAAATAGATATAGCAAAAACTAACAGTGCAAATAGAGGATAAGGACAAACACATTTGTAGTTGAAGATTTTAGCACTCTCTCAGTAATAGAGATACCAACCAGACAAAACCATATATGTAAAAATAAAAATTATACAGATTAGAACAACACTGTCACCCAACTTGAACTATTTGATATGTATAAAATATTAAATTCAATTACTACAGAATATATATCCTTTTCAAATTGTACATAAAACACTGACCAAGATAGATCACATGCTGCTATGTAAAAACAAGCAAAAGATTAAAATTAATTAATGTTAACATCAAAAGAGTAAACATAACATCAAAATATCAAATTTAATTATTAGCAAATTAAATTTAGCAACATAAAATAAAATATATTATAACCAAGTAGAGTTTATCCTACTTGATTTCACTTTTAAAGATAAACACAATTCACCAAATTAATAGACAAGAAAAAATATATTCAAAATATTCATTCAACAAAACACAGCAGCCATTCTCCATACAATTTTTCAGCAAAATAGGGATAGAAAAAAATCTTCCTCAAACACATAAAGCATCTCTATAGAAGTTTCAAACTGTGTTACTAGTGAAAGATTAAATTTGATTCTGCTAAATTCAAGAATACGACAAGGCTATCTATCTCACTATCTCTATTCAACATTAGAATGGGGTTCCTAGTCATTGCAAAGATAAGAAAAAGAAATAAAGTACTATCATATTGAAAAGAATAAAATTTCACATTTTACTAGAAAATAAAAAAACTTGTTGCAAGATAAAATTCTAAGAACTATCCCCTCCCCCCAAAAATTGAAATTGGGCAAATAATAGATTAACTTCATTATCACTATTAAAAATTCAAATGTATTTCTATATACTATCTTGGAACTATTGGAAAAAGAAATTAAAAACCCATATTATCAGAAACATAAAATTCATCAAAATATGCAAAACCTCTATCTTGAATATCTTACAATATTGCATCGAAAAATAAAAGAAAACCAAACTAAATGGCAAGATTTATTGTGCTCTTAAATTAGAAGACACTAGTATTTAAACATTAATTCTCTCCAAATGGATTCACTGATTTTCAAATAGTAGATTATGTAGAATTTGAGATTTAGACTCTCAGGAGAGGATTAGATTGTCTTCTGGGGATATTTGAGAACGGTGCAGGGTGGGGGTGGGGAGGTTAATTTCCTAGTGATAAGGATGGGGCAACACTGGATTTTATTGCCAGGGGACAGGCTTGTCTTCAGAAATCAGAAAGCTATTTCTACACAATGAAGACTTTCTTTGTCTTTTTGAGAAATATTGCTCTAGCTGACTTAAACCTAGAGCTGTAAAGTGTTAGATCTAAAAGAGATCCAAATTGAGACCAAAGTTATCATTTTACAATTTAATATCTCTCTGAACTTAAAAACTTAAATCTAACATGTTACTGTTACTTCCTTGAAGTCACCACATCACTTTTGACAGAGTTGGAAATAAAACTCAGATCTCTCACCAATGTTCTATTCTCTCTGCTTTACTTCATTTCATCTTTCCTGATGTTTCTTTCCAGTTCTAAAGAGAAATATTTGCTTTTAAGGAAAATAGTATATTCATACAATGAAACACTACTAGTATATTCATACAATGAAACACTACTCAGTATTTTAGTGAAATGATATTTCAGAATGCAGTTGCTCTAAACAACACACATTTTGTCGTCTCTCATGGTTCTGTCATTTCAGTGGGCTCACCTGGATGGTCCTATGGGTCTCTCTCTTGCTGAGATGGCTGGATAGCTTTTCTTCTTTATGCATTTTTAAAGCTTCTCCTCTCCATATGATCCTTCCATATGGTTTCTGCATTAGAGTAGACAAACTTGTATGTGATGGCTCAGGCTGTTGAGGGACAGTTCTTCATGGGTGTTTAATGCTTAGGCTGATTTTGTGAATAGAAGGACTGTTCCATTCCTTGGTTGATAAAAACAATAAACAACTGAAATACTAATTTGGGAAAAACACTAAGATAATGCTTCAATTTTCTTATCTGCAAATGTAGAGGTCATGACAGTGCTAACTTGCTAGAGTAATTGTGGAATTAATTGAGATAATGGAGTGTATGTTAAATTCCTAGCACAGTGTTAGATATTAAATTTATATTATTATTGAACAAATATTCTAAATTTTTATCTTATTTTCTCATTGTTCAGTTTTTGCCAAAACTACATTTAGCTTACTTGGTTACTTCATGCTGTTTCACTTTTGTGAAGTAATCACAAAGCATATTCCACTGTCAATGTCAAATGAGAATTGATTTTTTACTACAGCCACTAAATGGAAACTTTGAGCATTTTCTATTTTTCGTGAATCGTATGGTCTCTTGTATAATAACTCATCAACAGAAAGTTTCCAGGTTGGTTGTGATGAATTTACCTGAAGTATTAAGTGGTAAATATTTCTGCTATTTTTGTTTCTGATTATTACAATTCATTTCTTTCTTAACTGCTAACCTGTGTATTTTGTAACCTTGAGCTATTTTCACATTGTGATGTTAGAAGCCAACTTCATAAAATAAATTTCATGGTCAGAATAAAAATCAAATCTTTTAAGAGGAATTTTTCACTGGCTTTTTTTTTTTCTTCCTACTTTGGGTTTGCAGATGTTAAACTATATGCAAGATTTAAGGGCAGTGTAATGCAAACTTCAGTTATCCAACTATTCAGAAAAGTACCTGGAACATAGTAGATTTTCAGTAAATATATGTTGAGTACCTGATCAAACTGCCTGGAAGAACACAAACCTCCCCCTCTTTCGTATAACTCCACGGGTATCCCTCTCACTGAAGCTGCACCCTTAAAAAAGAAGCACCATGTTAGACAGAGGATCTTCTCCAACATCTAGTGATTGTGTGACTGATCCCATGAATGCAGTAGGCTTAGTCTTGGGAATGGCACAGAGTCACTTCCATGCCATCCATTGCTGAAACAATCACAGGGTCAGCCCTTAACTAAGAGAAGAGGAAATAAACTCCACCATTTTATGGAGGAGAATTATAAAGAACGTGTGGCTGTCTTCAATCTACTGCTGTATCCCCCCAGTCAAAAATTATTTCCATTCCTCCAATAAGCAAAATGTGCTCATCACATTCCAAGACTCCCAAAGTCTCACCCAGTTATATCATCAGGCTTGAAGAATAAGATCACATCACCTAAACAGGTTCAGGTGAAGATGAGAGTCCTCAGGAGAGACTCCTCTTGATCCCAAAACCTGTAAGCTAGGAAGCATAGGTACAAGTTATTCCCTTTGTCCCTTCCAACAAATAGTTATCATTATAAGACAGGGACAGGAAAGTCATTATAGATTTTTTTTATTTAAGAAGAAAGAAAATGGAAGGTCCATTTCAGGTAATGCTATGTAAAAATTCTGAAATAAAGATAGACACATACTACCCATTACTTGATTGGAGCTCAGTCTACCTCTCATGCTTAACCCTTTATTGTATCTGATCTCTGAGTCTTGCTTCCTTTTCCATAAGACATAGCAGGAGTTTGCAATGAAGAGTTTACATAACAAGAGGTTGAGGGTCCACAAGACTCTTTTTGTTTTAGGTCAGTATGGTGATTCCACTAATAAAATTCTTTAAAACTAGCAAACAAAACATTTTATAGGGTTCTGATAAAATCTTGCTGAGCTTCAGTTTATTATACCAAAGCTAAACTCAGAATTATATGTAATAAAGTCCCTTGCTAGCTGAGCTGAGAGTCAGGAAGATATTGTAAGATGTCCACAAGATTACTAGAACCTTTTTTGTCTAGTTAAGAGGGTCTACAAGGCACTGCTTTAAGTAATTCAGAGGTCTTAATAAAGTATCTTATATCCATACCCTTGAGATCTTGGTCCTGATGTCATATACCAGTGGCAGTATAAGTTTGATCTTTTCCAGTTTTCCAGCCTGCTCTAATCACATTCACTTATTCCTTAAAAAAACAATTATTTCTTTCTTTCTATCTATCTATCTAACCATCTGTCTTTCTTTCTAGCTATCATCTATTTCTCTATCACTTACCTATCAAGGTCATTCATATGTAGTATATATACTATATACATATTGCATAGTATTATAATATCATATTATTAAAATGCATGTGTAATATGCGTGTGTATGTATGTATATACAAGAAGAACCCCTCAAAATCCAGAATTATATTTTTGAGAGTGGGCCCCTTGTAAGTAAGTGTTCTAGGAACCCGTAGGGCATCAGTGTACAAGTTAGCATTGTTGTAAGAGACTGCGTTCAGCTTCACACAATTTTTTAAAATATTCTTTCAAGTGTTTGATGGGTAATTTAGGAGTGCACCTGCCCATACCATGCTGAATGTTCAGCAGTTTTTGCCCAAAATGTCATGAGCCCCGTGCCCACCCTTCCTATTCACCAGATATCACCCCAGGTTACTTTTTTGTTTTCCAGATGAAAAAAGTCCTCTAAGGGAAACATTTTGCCTACGTGGAAGAAGTGAAACAAAAAATGGCAGAAGCACTAAAAGGCATCAAAATTGTTGAGCTCAAATTTGGCAACTGTATATCTGACAAAGGATATACAAAGAACTCAAACATGCTGAAAAGAAAAAAAACAAACAACCCCATTACAAAGTGGGCAAAAGATATGAGTAGACACTTCTCAAAAGAAGACATTTGTGTAGCCAACAGATACGTGAAAAAATGCTCAGCCTCACTAGTCATCAAAGAAATGCAAAACCACACTGAGATACTACCGAACTCCTGTCAGGATGGCCATCATCAAGAACTCATAAAACAACAGATGCTGGAGAGGATGCAGGGAGAAGGGAACACTTCTACACTGTGGTTTGGAGTGTAAACTAGTATAACCTCTGTAGAAAGCAATTCCTAGAAGATCTAAAAATTGACCTTCCATACAACCCTGCAATCTCCCTACTGGGAATATGCCTGGAGGAACTCAAATCACTCTATGAAAAAGATACCTACATATATATCATTTATTGCAACATTATTCACAATAGCAAAACATGCTGCCCATTGAAAGAGAACTGATAAAATAATGTACATATACAGAGTGAACTATTATGCAGCCATAAGGAAGGACAAAATTATGAACTTCGCAGCAACTTGGATGAACTTAGGGTTTATAATACTGCGTGATCTATCACAGAGAAAAAGAACTGAGTACCACATATTCTCACTCATAAGCAGACCTTGAACTATTATTATAATACTATAAGAAAGGAATTGGCAGTAGTGGGACACTCCCAAGGGAGGGGGGGCACACCTCATCAACAAGGGAAACTGCATAATGAACATCTGTATACCTAACCCTGAATTGCACCCCACATCCTTAAAATAAAAAATTTAAATAAATGAATAAATGAAGCATTTTCACACACACAAAAAAATTGTTTTGAGCAAGGGAAAAAGCATCTCAATAGGTGTATTGCATCAAACAAAGAGTACTTTGAGGGTGATTGAAGGTTAAACATGTAAAAATAAATATACAATTTTGTATAAATTCTGACTTTTTGTGGATTCCCCCCTCATCTATAATACATACTATTGTGTCTGTTATTTAGGGAACCCTGACTGATACAGGGTTCCCTGTACTGTATTTGCCTGTAAAAATGATATTTAACTTGGGGACCTTAAAATCGGATTAGATTTGTGGGTCATACTACTCATGTTTTATATCTTCCACTGTTTCTAAGGATGTTTCTGTATATATAGTAACACAGTCTTCCAAGTGCTTTCATGCACTGATAACAAGTCTTTTTAGGATTAAGAAAATAAAAGCAGATTATAAACTATTTCTGTGAAAGACCATTTGAATCTAGTGATATCTTTATAAAACCAAGCATCCAAAATTCCATCATGTATCTAGCAAGCTGAACAAACAGAAATAAAACAAAACAAAACAAAAACATAATATGTGTAATTTGGCATTAAGAAACACATACACACACAGAAAAACCGGATGCAACCATGAAAATTTCATATCTGCGTAAAAATGCCTTTGTTGGTTTGGGCAAATCTAGTCAAAAGCTTAACCTAATTAGGATGCAGATTAGTGTGGCTTTTTGGTGAAATACACTGAAGGGAATAGAAAGTATGGCTAGAGCTTTGGGGCTTTTGCATTAAGCTCCAACTGGGCCCAACAGACACTGTCCAAAAGATGACCTCCAAATAATTAAATGATTTCCATATGTTTGCTCATGTCTAGTCTTCTAATCTAAGTTTTGCCCTTTCCTTCCAAGCCCACTGTTTCTGACTGTGCAGGCTCAGTGCTTAGAGGAGATGCACAACTGGAAACCTTCAAATATTCTACTACTGAATGATTTTAAAAATATAAAACTGCAACAGTCACTCTTCTCATTTAATCTGCAAAATGGAGCCCTAAGTGTGATATTGTTAGTTTGATTTTAGGCAAGAGAACATTCAACGGATCTTCAGATTTTGGAAGCTGTTTAAAGAAAAAAAAAGTTTGAAAAATAAGATTTTATTAAAAACAAAAGGAAAATAAAAGAAACTCTATATTTCTCAAAAATAAACTTAGGTATCCACAGATTCTTAATAGTAAAATACATTTTCTACTGACTGAAAGGATATTCAATGTTAAATGTGAATGCTTTATCCTACATTTCTTCAAATAAGAGAGTATGATTAGGTTTTAAATCAGCATTTATTGATTATGTGACTAGACAGATTTTAGCAAAATATAATGGGGTTTTTGGAATGCATGTTTTTTTGTTTTTTTTTTTAAAGTCATTTTAAAGAGATTGCAAACCATACCTTTGAATAAAAAAGATATGGGCTTCAACATGATTATCATAAACCTAGGCACTCTGTCTATTACACGGAGGAACCACACTTTCAAAAAGCATTTTTATATTCAGTTTAAGAGCTATGAATGACCTCTTTTCTTTATAGCAATAATGGGCAAACTAAGTCTCAGGGGCAAACCTAGTCCATCACCCAATTTGGTAAATGAAGTTTTTTTGAATATGGTCATGCCCATTCAATTTCGTATCTTCTGTAGCTACTTTTCCTCTTCAAAGCAGAGTTGAGAGTGTGACGGGGTGGGATGGTATGTAAGCCAAAATTACCTGGTCCTTTACAGAAAAAGTTTGCTAACTCCTGCTTCATATTGATACAACAATAAAAAGAGCATAATCTCACTTGAGTCATGTATTTATTCCTTCTCTGTACAATTTTTGAGTGTTTACTGTGTTTCAAGATTGTGTTATACAATGTGTGCATAAAGATGAACAAGATATCTAAACTGACTCCAAGGACCAAATGTTCCACAGAGAGTCAGTCATGAAATTACACAATTACCACACAGCACAATAAATGCAAAAAAAAAAAGAAAAAGAAAAAGAAAAAAAAGAATCAGGTTTAAGTTTTGCATGAGATAAAAGGATGAAGCAACTAATTCTAGAAGTGTAGGGAAATGATGATATTTGATCACCATTATAATGTAAGAACAAGCATTCACAAAGTTGTATGAGAAGGATATTCAGACAGAAAGTAATGCATATATGGCGAGCCCTGGAAGATTAAATCATGTTATGTGGAAGAAAAATCAAGTGTAGAGTTAGAACTGTGGCCCATAAGGCGGTAACAGTAAATGAGAGTGGATAGGCAGACCAGGGCTCAACTCAACACTAATGCATTCATTAAAGTGTTATAGGGAATCTTTTAAACATTCTAGGAAGGGAAGTAACATGATCACATTTACATTTCAGAATAACTCAGGCAAACATTGAAGAGTTGGCAAGAGTAGAGAATAGATAAGAGTTGTGAGAGTAGAAACCATAGTAGGATATTCATCAAGATTACTTTAGTAGACAGTGGTAGAACTTCAACACCAATTGACTTAGGCAATTTTATATATGCATATATTTATATATGTTTAACTAGGTTTTTTCATTTGGAGACCATCTACAGAGCCAGATCTAGTTCTGTATTCCTCTAGCACACTGCCCTTAATAAAGGAAAGCTTTCTTCCTAATAAATGAGGAAGTCCCCCAAATTAGAATTTATTTATAAAAATGTGTGTGTTTATTCTTACATGTTTAAACTTCAGTCACTTTCAAAGTACTCCCTGTTTGATACAATATACCTATCAAGATGCTTTTTCTGGTGCTCAAAACAGTTTTTGGTTTTTTTGGTTTAAAAAAAATTTATTGTAAAGATGGGGGGTACAATTCAGGGTTAGGTTATACAAACATTGATTATGCAGGTGCCCTTGTTGATGAGGTATCAAAACAGCTTTTGAACTCATCAATTTTGGTATCTTTTAGTGCTTCTGCCATTTTTTGTTTCAGCATTTCCACACTGGCAAACATTTCTCTTTTAGGACTTTTTTCCTCCAGGGGTCATGATGTTTTTGGTCAAAAACTGCTGAACACTCAAAATGGTGTGGGCAGGTGCGTTGTGGTGGTAGAAGAACCAGTCACTTGTTTGCCACAGCGCTTGACATTTCTTCTGCAAATCATGAGGCAACCTTCTCAAAACTTTCAGAGAAACACTTTGGTTGATCATTTGGTTGACCTTGCAGGAGAAGCCTGTACTACAAGGAGACCATACTCCAAAAGTTAACTGTAGGTTTTTGGGGGGCGATGGATACCCCTTGTAGTTTTAGCCAAATTAACCCAATACTTTTGCCAAATTTTGTGCTCATGCCATCTCTAATCAAACCACTATGCCTAAAAAGAGGCAGGAAATCATTTTTCTATGAATAAGTTTGAAGTGATAAGCATTAATGTATATGGACTGTAAAGTTATATGCAGATGTTTTTTAGGTCACCCTTGATTTTCCTTTTATGCATTCATTGAGAATATATTATTTGATTGTTACATGGTGAAAGGCACTGAGTGGATGGAAATGCTGTGAGATAGAAGCTACCCCGATCTCAAGGCTCTTTATGTTCTAAACAGAGAAAAATCCAGAAGGCGAATAAAGAGGCAAGCTCAGAGTGTTGCAGGAACACAAAATGAGAACCAAATGGGGAAGGCTGGGGCTGTCAGGAGGGCCACCCAGAAGTAGAATTGCCCCAGTTGAGACTTAAAGATGAGCAGGATCAGCCGGGCTCGGTGGCTCAGCCTGTAAGACCGCGTCATTGGGAGGCTGAGGTGAGTGGATTGCTGAGCCCGTGGGCTCGAGACCCGCCTGGGCAGTTGGCGAGACCCCATCTCCACAATAAATCAAAAGAAATGAGCTGGGCGTGGTAGCGCATGCCTGTAGTTCTAGCTGCTTGGAAGGCTGAAGCGGAAGGATCGCCGGAGCCCAGCAGGTCAAGGTTGCGGGAGCGGCCACTGCATGCCAGCCTGAGACTCTGACTCAAAAAAAAAAAAAAAAAATGAGCAGGATCCATCTTGGTTAAGGAATAAAGTATTAATATGTTGCCACTAGATAAAAGGGCATATACAAGTTCATGACAATATGGTTGACATAAAGGGAGAGTAGGCATGAGGAGAGATGGAATCTGAGTCAAAAGCTGAAGTCAAGCCATGAAGATTGGAGACACCATAACACACTTGAACTTTATTTTGAGGGAAACTGGAATCAACTGAAAATTTTAAGAGGAGAGTATCATGAACCAATTTGCACTTTAGAACACTCTGACTGCTATATGGAAACTGGTTAGTGCCTGTCAGTGTCTCTTATTTCAAGTGACTACTAGTACTGACTGGTACTACGTACTGAGAGAGAATGCTTCATTTCAATTGAAAACATGGATTCAAAGCAGGCGCAGTACATCTGTTCTTCGGCTTAGTTGCTGTCTCATCACTCTGAACCTCAGTTGGTTTCCTCTGTATAAGGAGAATAATAAGATTCCTACTCTATAGGATTGTTGTTAAAACAATTGAGATAATGCAATGCACAAATCTTATAATGAATTGAAACATATAGGAATTGCTCAATAAATTGCCACTATTTTTATTATCGTTATTACAATAAGTAAGTTTTCAAGAGTGCTTATAGGCATCCCGTTATTTGAAGTTATATAGATACTGAGACTGCATGTGAGAGGGAGAGGGAGATCGGATGAGAAAGACAGAAAAAGAAAGAATCAGAGTGAGAGGTGACTATCTGTCTCAGAGAATGAGAGGATTTCATTTTAGTTGATATGAAGAATTTTACACACTGTATCATAAATAAACATTACTTTTACAGTTAGCAAAATGCAGCAACCTCTGGGGTGAAATGAAGCAGCTGTTTAACAGAGCACAGCCTCTCTGCAGGAGAAAAAGATTACTTTAGTCAACCAAAACCATAGGTACTGGTGTTAATCAAAACATGTTTCAGGTAAAGATCATAATGTGTGTTTTTACAGCATTAATTAAGAAAGCAAACTATTATCTGGAGGCAAATTAAAATGAGAAAGCTGTTCGATTAAAACTTCTATGGTGCAACCATTACCCATAACTAGTCTCATAGAATCAGGGAGGAAATAAGGGATAAGAGAAAAGTAAATCATATATACCCACCGGGACATATGTGTGCATAGTTTTATGGCTTCCACTAATGAGAGAATGGTCACTTGGTTTTATAAAGAAAACTGGGAAAGCATATTGATAAGTCAAGCTGTTTCTCACTCCTCAAAGAATCTAACAATTATTATTTAGATATAACAAGACTTTTAAAAGACAGAAAGGGCTTTAGTCACAGTATTAGAGAAACCTCTTCCTTTCTGCTATGGTTTGAATATTCTCTCCAAAACTTAATTCCCAAAATGTCAGTATTGAGAGGGTGGGACCTTTAAGAGATGATTGGGCTATGAGAGTTCTGCCTTCATGGATGGATTAATCCATGTATGGATTAGGGAATCAATAGGTTATCATTAGAGGAGAAATGTTGGCTTTCTAAAAAGAGGAAGAAAGATCTGAAATATCATGTTAGCTACCTGTGATGCCATGCACTTTGGGACTCTTCAGAGAGTCCCCACCAGCAAGAACTCTCCCACCAGATATAACCCCTAGATCTGGGACTTTTCAGCCTCCACAATTGCAAGAAAATAAATTACTTTTTAAAAAATAAATTACCTGGTTGCAGCTATTTGGTTATAAGCAACAGAAAGCTAACACACATCCTTGCCTAAACCTTCTCCTACATTCCTGTTTGTCCCACAATCATGATATATGCCTTATGAATAGCCTCCTGAAATGAGATGCCAAGAGACACATAGAGACACTGGCTGGTCTTATCTTAAAGAAGGTAGATAGGTAATATGTGGAATGATTCAGAACATGTTATAAAGCTCCAAATAGGCCCACCAACACACCTGCCTTTTTTTCTTTTTTTTTTTTTTTCCTGTTTTGGTAAGTCCTATTTTGATAGGTCCAATTTTGGTAGATCAATATTTTGGTAGGTACATTGGCTGTCTAGAATATTTTTAAAAAATAATTTAGGTAGAATTATTCCTAAAAGAAAAGACAATAATGAGTTCCGTAGGGCAACTGAATTAATTAGATCCCTTTCCATTATTGCAAAAAAGACTGAGAATGGAAGTGGACAAACTGGCAAAGGGAGAAATTAAAATAGAAGAAAGGCCTAGAAAATTCAGTTATTGGGAAGGAGGCACTGTCACCTCCTTGCCTCCAGGTAGAGATATCTGATCAGGCTCTTAGGAAAGCATGACTGAGGAAGAAAGGTGAGAGCAGGCAACCATATAGCTAGTTTCTTGCCTGTGCCTGTTAAAGAATTTTGTATGAGCAACTGAAATTGAAACTTGGGAGGAAAGTCTTTAATTCAGAAATCCCAAAGGAACCCTCAATCTGTTCATTAAAGCCTGATTTACTCATTCTTTCTGATCTCTTGTCTAGCTAAGGACATTTATCTTTTCTCCTTTCATATTATTCTTGACCCCCCTAAAGAAACTCTTAAATTATTATTAATACCCAGAATATTTTTTGCCAGCTCCCACATATTTCATCTATGCTTCTCCTTGACTTTAATTCTCTGTTTTTCCAGATTGATGTTTTCTCCAGGGGTCATATCAGAGTAGAAGTCAGAGGTGATGCTACCTTTACAAGGAATAATCTAACTTTGAATTTCTCTCCTCTTTTGAAACAAACATAATTGGCCAAGTACTTTGTAAACCAACCAATTTTCGCAGAAGAAAACATCCATCTGTTTCATGAGGCATACCATATTTACAAATATAAATGAAGAAACAAACAAAGAATCTAGGAATATTTTCTGGCTCTACTTAGTGATTTTCAACTGGTTAGAAAAAGAACAAAGACTTCCGGTTTTTAGGGTACTTGTCTTAACTAATATGCACGACCCCATGAATACACAATACTGATGAAAACAATAAGAAGATGGGTCAATGTGGCCACAGCTCCTTCTCTGCATTCTGACACTTGGGCTGCGCAAGGTTCCACCTGCACCACTATGTGTCTGTACAGCAGATAACTGAAAAGCTCTTCCCCTTGACCTCCTCGGATTTTCACTTTGCATGGGATTGAGGTGGTGGCAACAGCTGGCTTGCAGATGTGCATAATTTACCTGCATTTAACCAGCCCGGGCAGTTGTAGAGACATCTTTGAATGTGTACCCAATTCCATGTGGTCAATCAACAGCTGATGGCTCAAGCATATGTCTTCCCCAAGCTTTATGGACTGCTGGAAACAGACCGAGGGTGATTTTAGACATGGTGAGGGTAAATAAGGGTTTCAGAATGGGCGAGTGGGTAACATCGGATAGGAAGAATAATGGGAAGTAACAGTGTTCCTGGCCTAGGGTGC
The DNA here is from genome assembly GCF_000164805.1 of Carlito syrichta. NCBI lineage: Eukaryota > Metazoa > Chordata > Mammalia > Primates > Tarsiidae > Carlito > Carlito syrichta. The sequence continues at coordinate 1,548,994 of NW_007258457.1, read as the reverse complement.
AGTTTTTCATACATATGCTTATGAAAGAGTAATCACATTGAAAGAGAAGTGAGGCAAGTGCAGCCTGATGTGTCTGGAAATTGCTATGAACCAAGAACCATATTACACAGGAGGCAAAGTTACATACCTAGCAATCACCAGAGAATGAACAGTTTTTTCAATGTATGCATAGGTTTATTCCATATTACCTTCCAATAGACAAGGCAAGAAAAACCAGTCCACTAACACAGGTACTGTTTATTCTTTCTTGAACCCTACTGCCAAACCTAGATATGGAAATGCTCACCAGACTGAAACCAGAAAAAGAGTATTGGAAACAGGTCACTTTCCATTTGTATGTGCTTTAGGATTTGGAATTGAGTTACCAGAAAGGAATAATTTTTACATTTTAAAACTAATTAAACTAAAATATATTCAGAGGGAACTTAGAGCACCGGTAAGGGATTATGTTGAATAGTGCTTTCTTTACAGGCACTACCATCTATGTTTTATTTCCATCTCTGAGCAGCTAACTGCCAGTCACATCACCTCAACGTTGTCAAGGGATTTGCTCAGTCCCATAATTATTTGGTGAGTACTGCAGGTTTCTCCCTGATGCTTAGCAAAGATAGTTCTGAGCTACTATCTAATAGTGAAACTGATTAGTTGCACAGTCCTCACGGGTGACTTATAATCCCCACCTTAATACTTCGAGGCTGAAAATAGAAATTCTATAATAAGATAAAAAGCTATTTTCATTTGTCCATTTAACTTATTTTAAAGGCTTGCTAGTTAACTACTTGTCAGAAAAATTTCAAAATATTGTGGCTTATTTAGTTCAGAAACAGAGATTCTGTTTGAAATTTCCAAAATAAATATATCATTTAAAAAATCAATAGTATGCATGTCTTACGAAATATGAAAATCAATTATACAAGAAACCCTCTTTTATACAGCAGGGTATAAAACTGGAAGCAAAAGTGAATACTTCGAGGAAAAAGATGGTCAAGGCTATAACATGGCTAAATAATCATGATAATCAAAGAAATAAAATACATTTCATACATATATCTCCAATTTAATCTTATAATGATACCTTTGAGGCATCCTTACACAATTAAGACCTATAATCATTTATTTTTTGTCTAGTTAGATACCCGCAGCTCTTTGACAGATCCATGAAAATAAATAAACTGCCTTTAATTGAACCTAAATTTCCTATTCTCCCCCAGTGTCCTTGCCCATGCCTCCGGATATCCAAAACATTTTTAAAACAATGCAAACAGAAATGGAATCACACAGCATGAAGTGACCTTCCTTATGCATGACTAGCTCCCTCTTGAATAAGGGAAAAAAATGCATAGCAATGTAAGCCTTCATGCACAGCTTCTGATTCACTCCATGAATTATAGATGTACTTCTGAGGATCCATTTGCCTTATGGTTTCTGATGCAAAAACTGTCTGCTAGTATCTAATGCTCTTGACCCAATATGTTAATTAGGCTGTAAGGTAGACATCAGTGGCCTCTCTCTGCTAAGTTTAATTAATGGCATGTAAAACTGTACAGCCCCGATCTCTTCCCCATACACACTACATAATGGGATATGTTCTCCCATAAGGGCCCCAAAGTTTGTGTTTTCTAGTCATGAAGTTTTGCTCACTGTTATAAGGTCAGCCCATTCATTTCTCAGCACTCCCGGTTCTCAACTGCTATTTAAACTGTTTGTTCCTTGAGTTCATCTGTCATAGGCCTGCTTTAACATGCTTGTCAAAGGCTCTGAGAACTGTTCCCAGTCTGCTATTTCTTTGCGCTAATGAATCACTTTGAACTAGTCACATATATCCTCACCATCGAATGGAATTCCTTATGTGGTGTCAGTATAACAAACCCAGGCTGAATATTTGCACCTGCTAACTCCACTATGTGGCCTGTTCCTTTGTGAGAGCTCACACATATCCACAGGTTAGGGGGAGAAGTCTTTTGCTTTGTCAGTGCACCATGAGATATGACACACGATCTGGGTCTGAAAGTGTAAAGACACATCGCAAAATAAACAGTGAGACCATATCAATTTTAAAGCCATTCAGAGTTCTCGCTGAAGGCAACAAACTTGGCTTTTGAAATTAAATATTTTCTTTAATATGATTAAAATTCTGATTATTATGATCATGATTCATTTAACATGAAGTTTCCCTAGAGTTTTTTCTTTTTTCTTAAACCTAAATGGAGGCAACTGATCCAAAGGAGATTTGTCATTTTCATTAACATAACATTTAGAAACTCAAAACTAGTCTTTTTGTTTTCTATAGAAAACACCTTAGTGTCATGTTTCTGCATTCATCATAGAATCTATTTTCATTTTAAGCCCCAAACAGAAAATGAATAGTCCCAGAAAAAGTGGGTTGTATGCCTCGCTAAAGTCTGGAACAGGAAGACCCATAATTCATACAGAAAATACGCCATTTGTAGCCATAGAATATTCAGGTTAAGGAGACTATTAAAGTTGTAGTCAAAGTTTTACCTAGCTTGTAGGAGAAATGTGAGACTACCTTATACGAATTGAATTATAAAATCTCTGACTTAAAGATAAAGAAATATTCCAAGTGTCGTTATATATTCTCGCATCTAGCAAGACATGCTCTTTTGAGTACTAGAATAAAGATCTGGAATAAAGCTTATGTCATCTACTTCTATGGTAGCTTACCTTTTGATAGTTTTTCCTATAAAAAACTGTGCTCAGGGAAAGAAAAGGCAGAAGAAGGGGCCTGGATAGGTGGTAACTAACTGGGTAGGTGATGACTGATATCACTAAAACCACTTGTCTACATCTTGCAAAAACAGACAGTGCTGAGAGGTGCAGAAATGACACATTTGTGAGCCCCATGGAGCACATGAATAGCATTGTGATCCCCTGTGCATACTCATTCATTCATTTACCAATCATTTTTCAGCTCCTACTCTGTGTCAGGTGTTGTAAAAAGACTGGGAACACAATGAAGACAGATTCAACAATCTTCAAGGGGTTTTAATCTAGTAGAACTTATATGCTCTATCTTGAAGAAGAAGAAGATACCCCCTTCTTCCAGGTTTGTCCATTGAACAACATGTAATGTTCCTGTTATTTACAGAAGGATTGAGAGCTGGAAATTTAAGCAAACAGGCATTCACTTACTACCTGTTATAAGCAAAGCATATTAGGTGCTTTACAGTATACAAAGATGAATAAGACTTCCTGGGTGCATAATATGGTGAGAGAGAGAAAGAGAGAGACACATATAAGTACAAGAAGACAGAGTATAGTGAAGTAAAAGTCTGTCCCCCTAGAAGTGGGATAGAGATTGGATGGGACCCTCACAAAACTGTGAAGAGATGGACTGTGGTGAGATCACATATTATTATGTGATCCATTGTAAAGAAAAAGTACCTAGAGTAAAATGCACATTAGGGACTGGTTATTTAAGAGAAGTTACTGAATATGATAAAATGTGGATAAAAAATACTTTTACCATCTCTTTCCTTAATTTTCCTTATTTTCCATGAAACTCCCTCCTCCAGGCTCAGGAGTTAACTCATTACTCCCAGTGTGCATTTTATTATAGTTACGCTTAAGAGTATTCCATCAGACTTTAAAATTGTCCTCATCATTCAAAAATTCCATTCAGCCTTCTCCAACTACTGAACCAGTATTACTATCTTTCTGGAATGCATGTGACCTCATTTGCCTACTGATACAATCATCTACATACAGTTATATACACTGGACACTTATTTGAGTGTCCAATTTCAGTTTTGTTTCCTTACATGTTTAGTTACTTAAAGGACATCTTTTCCTTGTTTTTTTGTTCTATCTTCCCTGATATTTAGACAACTAAGTAAATACTTCTTACTCTGAACAGAGAATGTGTCTTAGAGCTGTGAAAATTCCTTTCAAATCCTCATCATCATTGACTTTCTGGCTTACACTCTTAAGACTCTTATTTAAATCTTTTCTTTTCTAGTGTTTATGCATTATTCCTGTATAAATATGCTGAACACTCTAAAAGAGAAGAAAAACCAACATAACCTTGATTTTCGATGTGACTCAAGATCATTACACGTGTAACCCAAGCCTCAGTTTTGGGTGCCAAATACGCGCCTGGTTTCCTGCTCCAATAAGTCACCTGCACACTCGCTTATTCTTTGCAAGAACTGAAACAGTGCTGTATATCTATGGAAGGCTTCTTTATGGAAGAGAATAAATGCATTCACCAGCTAATTTTTCATTTCTGCAATATAACTGTTTGAAATTTTAAGAGTAAGTCTACTGTGCAGCATCCATAATTATCCCAATTTCAAAATCCATACTTCAAAATACTAGTGACAAATCACTCACACTATCAACGAGGGCATGAATTTTAAAGAAACAGTAAGTATTGCCATTCTGTGCACACTGTTCACAATATTTCTGTGAAAGCAGAAAAAAATTGATTTTCCTTTTACCATCAAAATACATTTCCAAACCAGCATTTGCAAATGTTAAAATAATTATTCAATAGTGTGAATTTAGAGAGAATCCAACACTTCTTTTTTTTTCCCTGACAGATTGACAGTGCATTATAAATTCCAACAATTTATATTTTAAGGCCCCAGCTTCCCATGCCTGCCAACCATGTCCCAGCCTTGAGGAATTATGGCCGTTTAATCAGGGTTGAGCATTTCCATGTTCAACCTTCAAGCAGTGATGCTCTGCCCATGTTTTCACCAGTGATAGATGAATCCACTTATTCTACTGCTTCCTGCGTGACAGTACTTTAGAAGTCCTGCTAAAGTTCACATTTCTCAATATATCAAAGTTTAGCAGCACAATGACCTTCTAACATTTGTTTTCTACTGTTTATAACCAACAGTTCATTACTTTCCCAAAACAGAGAAGAAGGAAGCCGATAGATGCTTACTCTAGCAAAGCAGGAGCTGCAGCATATTCTATGTCTGGAAATTGACAGCAAGGAATTCCATAAAGAACAGTGTAGAAGAGTGTTGGCCCCTTTGAACATAGAAGCCACGAGAAGCAAAAAGGCAGAATTACAATAGTCTCATCTGTCTTTAAAAGGTATATGAATCCTTTCCTTGACATTTTCTCTATGTATGGTTAGTCATTTCTGTTTGACATTGTCACTCAGCCATCTCCCTTGGACTAAGTAATTTAATCCAAAACCCTCTAGGATAATCCAGGGGTCTCAACAGGCAAAGCACATCTTCCAATGCTAGGATTTGTACTCTGTGTGCTTTTCTGCTCTGGTAAATGGAATGGAATCATAGATGAGTTCAATGGAATCTTTTTTGCCACTCTAGCTAGAACTATCAAAAGAATACAAGTGGTTTTTATTTTTTGCTGTTGTTTGGGGGTTTGTTTAGTTTTTCCCCCCATTCAGGGTCTCTTGTGTAGTAAAGAAGAACAAGTAAGTATACACACATGAATTAATAGTCACTAGCATTCATGTGCCAGATACTACACCGTATATAATTTAATCCACACAACATATCAAGGAAGTAACTAGCATTATCACCTTCATTTCACGGATGAGGAGGCTGAAGACACAGCATCTGAGCTTGTCTTTCCACACTCTCAGAAAGGCAGTCAGTAGGAATGTGATCCAGCAGCCAAGTGTTACAACCTATCTCGACACTGCCTCAGATAGAGTATTTTTTTACCAAGATTTAGCAGAGGAGGTTCCTGAACAAATCATCCACAAAATTCTTTCCTACCCTAGGGTGCACTCTTAGCCCATAAGTCTTCCAAAAATGTATGTCTACATTTGTAGGAAATGTGATTCCAAAATAAGACATAACCCCACACTCATTTTATAACACCAGGTACATGATGAAAAAATGAGAGCAAGCATATTCAGAAGTCCCTCAAAAGACACTGCATGTAGAACTAGCTTTTTGGCTGTTTACTCCTTTTAAGGATACATAGATGACCTGTGTGTTCCCAGTATGGCATGAAGGTTTCATCACCTGTGGTAACTCCACTTGATTGGAAGTGGTTATATGAAAGAATACATTGGAACACATTATGAGACAATGTTAGAACTTTGATGGAAAGTGTGGTGACCTGTAGATAATGACTATTATGGATTCTAAAGATGTAAAAGGAACAGGTGTTAGGAGTTTGTCATCTACACCCCAAGTCCTTGATGTATAATTACCATAGGCCCTTTGGAGTTGGGTGAACAAGGGTGGTCTTAAAGTCATCTTTGAATAATTTATCTTCTTTTTTTTTGCCTCTTTCTATTATTTATTATTTTCCCTTTCTGGTATCTACTCTACATTTAACTAAGTTTAGGATTATAAAGATAGAAGAGGGGCCATTAGTAATATCTTTATACTTAACCAAGACTCAAGGGGATCCCTGGCTCACTCTTCCAATATTATTCTCTCCTGCCCCAGATAGCTTTGGTTTTACATTCTGGTGCGTTTAAGAGTCACCTGAGCATCTTGTCTCAAATGCAGTCTCTGAATCTTCTAATTCGGATTAGAAATGGAGGGGAGATATCATCAGCATTTGAAAGGCACTCTGAATATCTCTGAGGCAGGGAACTTTAAACCATAATTTGACCATCACTTCTCTACACCCAGATAAATCACCCTTTTACCCAGGAGCTGGGACAAGATTTAGTACCAGACACAGCCTCAGTTCTTCTGTTATACATCCAGAGCATCTAGTACCCCGGCAACAAAGTCACTGGGCCATGATTTAGGAGGAGCAATCATCCCTATGTTTCTAAATGAAATTGGGGAGGGTGCACTCTTGGGCTCAGCACCCCACTATTTTATCCCCATTCTGTCTTCTCTCTTGGTTGATTTATAATTTATGTGCACAGTGTTTCCTCTTTTCTCACTCCCACAGAATCATGCATTCTTTTGAGGATGGCATTGTGTCTTCTACTCATCTTTGTATTACTTAAAGTAAACACACAGACTAAGCATTCAACAATATTTTTTTCAAAGGAAAAAAAACAGATCAAGCTCAAGGGCAACTGATTTAATTGTACTCTTGAGCAAGTCCATTTACTGCACTGGGTGTCTATTTATGATGGTTATATGCAATGTATTTCATTTCTTTGATATTCATGATGTTGATGAAGATAACAGCAACAACCATTAACTGAACATTTTTGCCAGATGCAGACTATTGTGCTATGCTGAGTATAATTTCATTCTTCATCTTATTTCATTCTCATAACAATTCTGCAAGTGTGTCAACAGAGGCAGACAAGAGGCAAGTGGACAAACCTGTAATATGCAAGGTCCCTTCTAATCATGTGGAAAACAATGGCCACTGGACCCACATCCAATCAAACCACGTCTGCTAGAGCTGTAAGTGCAAAGTCTTGGCCCCTGGACATTAATCATTTCCATACATGAATGAGGAGACTGTGTGGAAAGGTAGTTAGATTTATAAGCCGACATACACTGACTTCCCCTCCCTACACACACACACACACACACACACACACATAAGCCTCAGCCTTTTTAAGACATAAGGGTGTCTTTCAATTTATCCATTTTTTTTTTTTTTTTTTAGCCCTGTGTGGATATAAGGATTACAGGTTTCCTGCCTGTCCAGGAAGAGTGATCGCTTTGCTTTCTAAGAATTTAACTCCCAGGTTTAATTATTATGCGAGTGTGTCAGTATATGAAACTTATAGGCCAAAAGCAATTTAAAGTCTATGCTGCATGACTTTCAAATTATTTCATTTCTAATTCAGATGCATGCTTTGTTCAGGCATTTATCACTTTTACATAATCAGCCTGATTGTCCCACGACTACAGTCCCTCCAAACCTCTAACCCCACCAGGTTCACATCTGTGGCAATAAGTGACACTTGTACCCTTCCACGTTGAGTCTAGTTGGGAAGCTCCTCCCCAAATTCCTCACTTCATATTTCAATGTAGCTTCCATTTATGGAAAATTGATCAAGTGCTGCAGGACTTGTCAGCAAAGCTGTTTGTTCTTCATTACTGAGGAACCGTGGTGTTCCTGGAAAGGAGGGCACTGTCTCACAGTCACACTCAGAATTCCTTGAAACTAGTCAAATGGCATTTGTTGGTCAATCAGATCTATTACTTTCTTCAATTCTTAGAAAAAATAACAAATATAAATATTCTGTGGTCTTAGAATATGAGGAATTAACACATCACCAAAGTACCTGAAGTCATAGCTAATGTGGATAACCTATCCTTTGCAAACATAAATCCAGGGAGGTATGTGCCAACTGCCTCAAAGGACCAATAGTCCTTCACCACCTAGGCCTCTTAACCTCAGTGAGGCATGTTCCCATTGATAAAATAAAAAAATAAAAATAACTTAAGACAAATTAAATTTAACAGGGTTCATGAGTTGGGAAGCCTCCCTAACCAGAGCAGGTTCATAGTCTACAGCACAGCCACATGGCAGAAGAAATGATATGGACAGAGAAAGGAAAGTGATGTACACAAAACAGAAGTGAAATACAGAAACAACGGAATTGGTTACAGCTTGGCATTTGCCTTATTTGATCCTGATTTGAACAGTTGGCTGCCTTTGATTGGCCATAACTCAGTGATAGGCACAAAAATAGATTCGAGTTTGTTTACACATCCAGATCGGTTACAGCGAAGTCCATGGAAAAACCTTTAGGTAACCCAAAATATGCAAGGAGGCAGCTTTGGGCTAAACTTAATTTAACACCACCGTGCATGCCACATAGTAAATCTGTGTCTAGGAAGAAGAGGGAGTTTCTGGGATACTAAGAAAGAAACTATTTTTTGCTATCTTTTGTCCTTAACATTTTTATTGTACACTTAGTATTTTTCCTTATTTTGCACTTTTAGAGTCAAGAAATGGAATCAGAGATGAAGAAGAGGAGGATAGGTAAAATTAGGAAGCAACCCAACAGAAAATATCAAAGATTTTTGGCAAAAGATACAACAGTGGGATTCAAGAAAATATGTTGATCCTTACTATTGAAAATAGGACAGTATTTCCTGTATGTCAGAATTTTCTTGAGAATTAACTATAATAATATTCATAAGTGTTTGGTAAGACTGGATAGCATATTCATTTTTATGGACAACATTTAAAAAAGTTTAATGCTGAAATAAGCAATTTGATCTCTGAAAATTTTTAATCTGGTTTTATCAGATCCTTTAAGCAAAACCAACCTTAAATAAGATGTAATGCCGGGCTCGGTGGCTCAGTCTGTAATCCCGCGCCTTTGGGAGGCTGAGGTGAGTGGATTGCCTGAGCCTGCGGGTTCGAGACCCACCTGGGTAGCGAGACTTCATCTCTACAATAAATCAAAAAATCAGCCGGGCGTGGTAGCGCATGCCTGTAATTCCGGCTACCAGGAAGGCTGAGGCGGAAGGATCGCCGGATCCCAGCAGGTCGAAGCTGCGGTGGCTGGGAGCGGCCACTGCACTCCAGTCCGGGCGACAGAGTGAGACTCCAACTCAAAAAAAAAAAAAAAAAAGATGTAATATTGGAGGCTGGGCACAGTGACTCACGTCTATAATCCCAGAACTCTGGGAGGCCAAGGTGAGAAGATTGCCTGAGTCCAAGGGTTCAAGACCAGCCTAGACAAATTGACGAGGCCTCATCTCCGCAATAAATCAAAAAATTAACCAGTTGTGGTGGCATATGCCTGTAGTTCCAACTACTTGGAAGGCTGAGGTGGAAGGATCACCTGAACTCAGCAGGTCGAGGTTGTAGTGGTCATGAGTGTGCCACTGCACCCCAACCTGGAAGACAGAGTAAGACTCCAACTCAAAAAAAATAAAAAAAAAAAAAGCAATTGGGCTAGGGGGAGATTTTGCAGACATATATTTATGTGTACTTGTATAAATCAATAAACATTATTTTTAGGTTGCCATTTTTGTAAGGAGAATGGTGTTTTACTTTCTTTATTTGTCAAGGGTGGTAACACCATAAACACTCCATGATGCTCCTTTCACCTTTTCGTTACTTTCTTTCTCATGTCTGCAGATGATAACTGTGTGGTCATCAGCAGCTGAATAAAAAAATCTGGGTTTTTGGCTCCAATTTAGTATGACCCTTTTCTTTCTGACTTTGACACCTCTTAAGTGCTGCTGGGGAAACACACATTTCTCTTTTCACTGCATTACATTCAGTGTAGCTGAAAACACTCATCAGTTAGTATCCTCAGGTTTAGGCTAACCAATGAAATTAAAGAAAGGTAAGGCATTACAGTCAGATACATGATTTAGGTCCAATATGAGTAACAATGGAGACAGTTCTGTATGTTGTTAATGGAAACTTGGCCAGTTCCTACCTGCTAATAAATAATGTTCCAAACAAGCTGAGAGTTAAATATTTGGGTGAGAATTTGGAATTTCCAGGAATTCCCAAACTATTAAGATATGAATATGAGGATCCTGAAAAGCTCAAGGATAGATTTAGAAAAATGAATGCACCAACAAGATGACCTCACTCTCCAGTAAATAGGCTCAGGGGAGGTAGGACTGCTAAGTGGAATTGGGCTCCTGGAGGACAAAAAGGAAGCTGAGACAGCATTGGTGGGATCTGGAGGGAAATATTTGTATTTTTGTGTATTTTTGGTTTCTGACCCTTATGCTTACCCTTTTGTCAAAGAGAATAAGTCAAGCTGATGTGAGGAAAAGTAAACATGATTTTCAAGAGCTTGGGAGGGATGAGGCAGAGCACAGCAGACCCTCGTTTCTGGCCACTCCTGAGACACCAAATGAGGAAAGAAGTCCCACAAGTGTTAATCACGCCTGAAGAGCAGAGTGTGGAGGATGGGGGAGCCCCATTGCAGAGGTTTGCTTTTGTGTTTCATCTGAAACCAATCAGTCAGTGAAAAAGCAGAAAGCTCTCTTGGCATGGATTCCACCATTGATACTGGGGGAAGGGAAAAGGATTTATACAGAGACCCCCATTAACACTAATGAAAAGTAGGCGCATAAATCCCATGAGTACCAGGAGCAAACACTGCCCTTTGTGTGGGAGTAATTATGAACTAAAGGGAGCTCACAGTGGCTCACCACCGCACACATGCTCGTGGTGAAAGTTCCTTCCAGCAGTCTTGCAGTGGCTTTCTTTCCTTTCAATGGTTGGAGCCTAACAGTTGTTAACCATCTCTCGCCCTAGTTCCCCCATAAAGAATTGAAAGGGAATGATGTATTGGAAATGACAATATTTGACACTATTTGCAGAGGGGCTTTCAAGGAGAAAGTACAAGCAAAGAGAGGAAGATATTCAAAAAGAATCTAAATTTTAGCAGAATAGAATAAATAAGTGGCTCACGGGAGAAAATTCTTTTCTTATAACATCTTTGTCAGCATCCCATCCTTTGGAACTATGGCAGAAAGAGTTGCTTTTGTGGACCAAGAATGCTGAGTACTAACAAACATTATATCTGAGGTCCAAAGTCATATATATGGGAAGGAAATACTCCAGCAACTATGGAGAAGAAAAGGTGAAAGCTATGATGTCATCCTCTTTCTCCTCTGCAAATATAGTTTTGTACTTTCATTCTGAGTTCCAGAAATAGCTGAGGACAATAAAAAAAAAATTTTGTCTCTTCCCAGGGCATGTTCAAATCTCAAAATCAACCCTTGAACTTAACAGATTTGCCCCATGTGAGCAACAAACAACACAGTGAAATTTTACAAATATGAAAAGCACATGAAATCTCTCATTTATTAATTTCACTGATGCAATATAAGAAAGCCCTGACTAGGCTGGGCATGGTGGTTCAAGCCTGTAATCCCAGCACTTTGGGAGGCCGAGATGAGAGGATTGCCTGAGCCCACAGGTTCGAGACCAGCCTGGGCAACTTGGGGAAACCTCATCTTTACAATAAATTAAAAAATTAGCTGGGCATGGTAGCCAGCGCCTGTAGTTCCAGCTACTTGGAAGGCTACAGCAAAAGGATCACCTGAGCCCAGAGGGTTGACACTGGGATAGCCATTGGCATGCCACTGCACTCCAGCCTGAGTGACAGAGTGAGACTGCAACTCCCAAAAAAATAACAAAAAAAAAGGAAGCCCTGACTGAGGAACAGACAAAGAACACACGTTTAATTCACTGCTAGTTCAATAAGTATTCAGAACATATTTGGGTTTGATTATTCCAGCTTCCTGCATATATTCTCTCATACAATATAGCCTCAGCCTGATGGCTGATTTAACAAATACATGAGATTGTTAGATAGGTTAATTCAAAATTGAACTGCCTCCTTATCTTAAGAGGAATCATCCTGCTGTATGCTTCATGGTCCTGATCTAGAGTATATTTTTCATTCTAGGCAACACAGTTTCAGAGAAACATTGATAAACAGTGGGTCTAGGAAGCTGAGGTGTCTATGAGGGATAATATATGCAATCCAGTTGAAGAAGTTGGAGAAAAGCGTTTTAGAGTAGTATACACTCAAGACAAAGAAACCAGCAGCTTTTGTGTATTGAAGGATTACCATGGAGAACAAAACTCTTTCTGTGGAAGTAGCACTCCACTTCTTAGAGTACAGTTTTGGTTGCTATAACAGAGAGATTCAATCTAACAGAGTATGAACTCCGCAGCTCAGGGTTGAAAGGGACGGACAGAAGCTTCATGTTTTCTGGGGTCCAGAATCTTTTTATTTGCTCTCCCACACATCACAGAATATCTCTATCTCCTGGTCCAAAATGGCTGCTCTAGCTCTCACCTTCATGTCTACATTACAGTCAGCAGAAGGAACCAAAAAAGAGGGAATTGAGATAATACTCCTTTTTAAGAGTAGAGCAATTCCATTGGCTAAAACCTTACATGGTCCCATTTAACTTCAAGGGAAAATGAGAAATGTATATTTAAGTCTCTATTGCTATAGATAAATAGAATAGATAATAGCAAAATTGGCTGTTTCTTTTACTGTCACACATACAGAAGACAACATTTGAAAATTGTAAGAATGATTTCAGGTACGTCGCTCAATGTGTGTATATATATATATATATATATATAGTGTATATATATATATATACACTATATATATAGTGTTTGAACGGAAATGTTCTAAAATGGATTCTGGAGATAGTTGTACAGTTCGGTGAATATACTACTGAATTGCACATTTTTTAATGAAATAAATTAATAAACTACTGAATTGTACATTTTTAAATGGATGGATGCAATAATGTGTGAATTATATTTCAATAAAGCTGTTGAATTAAAAAAAGAGAAAATACTAATATCTACAGCCAGGATCTTTCATGGGCTATATCTGACCCCAGCATGCAGTCCAGGAAAAAAAGATGAATAGTTTTCATTAATAAGCTTACATGTGTGAGCCATCTGTTTATAAGAAATATGAAATATTTGTTCTAAGCATGAAAAATCTAAGTTCACTTGTCACACGTTAGCAGTGGCATTGAAAAGTGTGTGCTTGTGTGTGGGGGGGGGATATATATAGAAATGTGGACCATACGTACCTTTCATTTCTGTATCCCTTCAGTAATAATAACACTTCACGTTTTTGAGCACATAAACCAAGAATTATACTAAATATTGCTAATGTATTATCTCAGTCTTCATTGAAATCTCATGGAACTACAAATTTAAAGACTAGAAAAGTTATGTATCTTACATAAAGTTACCTAGGTAATAGGTTATATAGCTGGGCTTCGAACTCAGACTTTCTGAGTTCAAACCTTGATCAAATTGAAATATCACCTCATGCAACTTCTATTATGCATGATGTAATTTTCAATAAATTGCCTTTGTGCATTTTACCAGTTTGAGAAATATATATTGATGGTAAAAATGTGTGAAGATAGTTTATTGAGCTCTTTCACTAGCCCAATAAAATTGAAATAATTAAGTTTTAGAGCAGAAGTAGGCACACAGCAAAATTAAATGGAAAATTCTCACATATCTTATCCCCCTAAAACACACTCAGTCACCCTAACAGTCAACATTCTGCATCAGAGTGGAATATTTGTTGCAACTGCTGAACTAATACCGATGCATCATTGTTTGCCAAACTCTATTGTTAACTTTAGTGTTTGTTCTGTGTGCTGTGTATTCTGTGGATATTGACAAATGTATAAATATATGAATTCACGGTTAGAATATCTACCACATAGTTTCACTGCTCTAAAAAATCCTCTGTGCTCTACCCGTTCATCTCTTCCCCACTCCCAAAATTCTAGAACGACTGATTCTTTTAGTTTTGCCTTTTCCAGATGGCATAGTTGAAATCATACAGTAAGCGGTCTTTTCAAGCTTACTTCTTTCAATTAGTAATATACATGTAAGGATCTTCCATGTACTTTTGTGATATGGTAGATTATTTTTAATGCTGAATAATTCTCCACTGTGTAGATGCTTATCCATTTGCCAATTGAAGGACATCTCAGTTGTTCCATATTTTGACATAATAAACAAAGCTATCATAAACTTACATGTGCATGTTTTGGTGAGGATATAGGCTTTCATCTCATTTGAGTAAATAACAAGGAATATGATTGCTGAATCGTATGTTAAGAGTATGTTTAGTTTTGAGAGAAACTGCTAAACTTTAAAGTGGTTATACCCTTTTGTACTTCCACCAGCAACGAGTGGGCATTCCTGTTGTTCCACATCCTTTCCAGCATTTGATGTCAACACAGTTTGGGATTTTTGTCATTCTAATAGGTGTTTTGTGGTTGCTCATTGTTGTTTTAATTTGAAACTCCCTAATGATGTATGACATTGAGCGTCTTTTCCCATTCTTGTTTGTCATCTGTATATATTTGTTGATGAGGTGTTTGTTCAGATCTTTTGCTCATTTTTGAGTTGGTTTATTGATTTTCCCTACAGATTTTTTAATGTTTAAAGAAAAAGCATTATTTTTGTTTCTTAGACCTTCCTTTGACCTCATGAGATCATACAGATAAAACACGGGACTTAAGGATACCAATATCTATTTTAATAATTAGGCCATTTGAGATTTTTAAAAATAGGGATTACATTGCATATATGGATCAACAAATGGCAAATAGATTTACAATGATTTAATTTTCTTTAGGATACTGTCCTGAGCTTAATGGAATAGAAGTTTTTAACCAGACCTAAATATTATAAACCTACCTTATCAAAAAAAGTCAGTCA
Source organism: Carlito syrichta (assembly GCF_000164805.1). NCBI lineage: Eukaryota > Metazoa > Chordata > Mammalia > Primates > Tarsiidae > Carlito > Carlito syrichta. The sequence continues at coordinate 1,533,886 of NW_007258457.1, read as the reverse complement.
TGAGGAATTTACTGAGTTTAAGCCGTGACCACCAAGAAAACCTAGTACTCCCAGGATCTTAATAGTAATGAGAGGCCTTTTCTAAACTCAAGATGACCTTTTAAGGGCTCAGCACACATTTCTTTTCCTTGGCCATAGAAAACATATTTAAAAAGCTATGAAGTTATCTTCTCTAAAGATATCATCTAGGTCTTGTTTGTCTACTTCAGTCTTGAACATTCATAATAATTCATTTAAAGCAGTCTAGTTGGCCCTAGCTGGATTTTATTAGCAGACTTTAGAGAATTTACCTAAGCAACACTATCCTAGAAACTCTTCCTAGTGTTTTGCCATGAGAAATTGTTTCTAATCCATGACCTGTGACACCATGAGAAGCTCAGATCTGAATCAAGTCCAGCCTAAGATTCTAGGACATTGGTATTACCACCGTGACTACCAGTCTCCAGTTCCAGATTGGAAATAACCAGCATTCAATCTGAGTCAGTGTCAACATTATGTTATTAAATTTCGACACTCAGAGTCCATTTTTGGAGAATAAGTTACTTTTTTTATGAATCTCCTAAACTAAAATTCGAGCCACCACCAGTAACACCAACTTGACAGATTTTGGTTATTGTCTGATGGAAAGCACTTACTATTTTAGAATAGCTTTAATATTTAAATATCAATACTATCACTAACTTGGTTAAAACTGTACAAAGGGGTGTGTGTGTGTGTGTGTGTGTGTGTGTTTAGTGTATAAAAATATTTTACAAAGATAAATGTGTATTACTTTTATTTTTATGAAAATACACTTACTGTTTCATGTGGGTTCACTTTTGATTTCCTACAGAAAGCTAAAACTTTTTAATAACTAAAAAAGTGTAGTCTACCCTTGGTATCAACAAGATCCGTGTGTCTCATACCTATATTAAAGTGGGATAACTAAGCCAACTATGGAAACCCTATGGCCAGCCATCAGTGCAGTATGCAGTACTACACAGAAGTCTTCTGTCCTTCTACTCTCTGGTGGTAGCACGAGGTTGAATCATGGGATATAATACCATTTCTCCCTAAGTAGCACTACCCATTTAGCACTTCTACTAAATACTATTTACTTTCTACGACTCAAAACTCCTAAAGTTAGTCATGAAAAGCTCAGCTATCCAAAATTTCAGAAATCTTGGTTCTAATTCTAAGCAAAACATGTCAAATGGAATGTAATAATAATTACTTTTATTTTCCTTTTATTCAAGTGAATCTAGTACCGGGATATTCTAATTTTTTGTGTTTTTTGTGTTGTTATGTTTTGTTTGGGATTGTTCTAATTTTTTGTGGTATTGTTTCTTACCGTCTCTTTTTTAAAAATCAATTTTAAACAACGCCTTCTGTTGTTACAAGTTCATTGAAATCTTTAATATTTTTATTTTTTCAAAGTTACAGTTTCCTAAGCACTGTTATCATGGATAAAAATTCATAGGACAGAAAGCAGTGTGTTCAAAATACAATATCTTTCAACAAATAAGAAGCTTGAGTTGAATGACACAGCTTGTAGAGTTTGATGTGTTTCCTTTAGGCCTTCCAGGCATTTCATAATCAGATTCTCTTCTGATACTGAGTGCCCTCTCTTGGTTTTTCCTACATGTGTTCTGCACAACGTGCTTCCCTAAATGCTTCTGTTATCCCACTCGCCAGGCATAAATTTCTGTTGATAATTATTACAACAAATATTAAAAGTTATCATAGACCTTGGTGATCCTGTTGTGATCAAGCAAATCTTTGGCCAGTCTCCTTCATCAAGATTTCTTTCACATTTCAACAGAGATTAATTCTATGTCTGCCACACCAACTCATTTGAGGTCTATTTCTTGAATCGGTATCAATCATTTAAATGTGATGTGGTCCGGTGGGATTTAAATTAGTCCAAATGATAATTGGGCTGCTGCTCTGTTCCCAGAATTTGGTACCCACGGTTTTGCCTTTTCTCATCAGAGCAGAGCCATAAGCAAAATCAGAGATAAAGAGCTGTGACTATTCATGCAGGCAGTTACAGGCCAATGCGAGTAAAGTGATACTATATTTTCACAAACGTTTTCCAATAACTACATGCTGGCTTCTCAAGTTAGGCAATAATTACTGGTAACAGAAAACATGCTTGTACTCCATCCTTTATTAAATAAGAATTTATTTTCCCTTCTCCTTTTATACTTAAACAAATTATCCTATTTATATCTATTTAAACGTTTCTTTTGTTCTTGACTCCCTTGTAGAGAAACCTGAACATTTACTAATAAACACACAATAGCAAATCCTTCTTTATACTGAAACTACTTGGAAGATACATCACACTAAGAAAAAAATATAATTGTCGATAGGAAAACATACTTGCATGTAACTTGTATTATGAATATTTAGCAATTTTTAAATTATATGGTCCATATCTTTTTGCAAATGTAGGAAGTAATACACAGACTATTGCCTTGTGTTGCTTTAGTAAATACTTCTGTTCCCTCAAAAGCAGCAGTAACAATCATTTAGTGAAGTTATAGTGGTGACAAGAGTTATAAGTTGTCCCATAACAAGATAATGTGAACATATTTCCAGAAACTAGCATTTTCCACAATCTGTGTTTGCTGAAGTTGTGACATTTAATGGGCTATTGCCCAAGTTTTTGCAACAATGTTCTAATTAACTCACATTTCCCCAATGATTCTATTATTACAGACAGAAGTCATATTTCATGCACTAATATTCAACTCTGTAGCCAGAAATTGAGAAATCTAGACAATGCATCAGAATTTCATATGCCATTAAGATGCTCAAGCAGGTGATGAAAAGACATCAGATTTCTGGCCTGGTCAGCTACCAACCTGCTCTATGCTATTTCTTCTCTTGTTCCATGGGAAAATAAACATACTAAATTGAATAAATTGGAATTTTTAGAGCTAGGAGAAACTCCAGAAACAGCAAAACTAATTTAATTTAACTTTCTCATTAGGAGGTAATCTTACATAATGAATATTGGAAAGATTAAATGAGATAGTACACAAAAAGTGCTTAGAACAATGTGGGCACAAGACAAGCTCTCCAGACTGATAGTCATTGTATAAATAAGGAAATATTCATATATTATTAGTATGTTTAGTATTTATCATTGTGTAAATAAGGAAATATGCATCTATTATTAGTTATATAATATAATATTCATTATATTATGAATATTAGGAAATATTCAAGTATTATTAGTGTTTTCCAAAGCTCACATAAGTTATTTAACAAAATCATCAAAGCTAGAACTCATTTTTCCTGCCATTTAATCTAGTATTCTTTTCACTACACCACAGATAGGTAAAAATTTTCCACTTATTTCATCTGTAGTAGCTAATACATTTCTTTAAAAGCTACTGCCAGCCGGGCTTGGGGGCTCAGCCTGTAATCCCGCGCCTTGGGAGGCTGGGGTGAGTGGATTGCTTGAACCCGTGGATTCGAGACCCGCCTGGGCAATTTGGAGAGACCTCCTCTCAACAATAAATACATAAATAATTAGCCGGGCATGGCAGCGCGTGCCTGCAGTTCCAGCTACTCGGAAGGCTGAGGCGGAAGGATCGCCGGAGCCCGGCAGGTCGAGGCTGCGGTGGCCTGGAGCGGCCACTGCACTCCAGTCTGGGCGACAGAGTGAGACTCCAACCCAAAAAAACCAAATAAATAAATAAATAAATGATTTTAAAAAATAAATAAACGCTATTGCCTTAGCCTCATTTGAATTTTATTGGTTCAATACCTTTAGAAGGAATATAATTAGTTTGATAAGCCATTTGTTCTTTAGACTATAAATTGAACCTTACAAACTCTTCAGATTCCATCATTATGAATGTTTATATTTCAACTATCCTATATATTTAAGAAAATGACTTGCCTTTATTTCTAAAGCAAACAGCATTTGATTGATTATAATTGCTTAAAATATTTAATTATTAATATTTAAATTAAATAACCATTCAGAACTCTTAATGTACACTTATTAATTATCTTCAGGTACTTACTGAGTGACTGTTGTGTGCTCTACTAGGCATACCAGGAGCTGGGACATTCTTTCTTGCTAAATGGGAGGTGTTTAATATCTAATGATTAGACAATCAATTTGATAAAATGGTAAGGTATAAAATATCTTCCTTACCACTGTATGCCTTTATATAACCAATTCTCTAATTTTAGTCATCTTCATAAGTGTTGTTGATATTCATCAAAAGTATACATCTAGAGCCCTTTACTTTATATATTACATGATACGAGTGAATCCTTTTTATAGGAAAAGCCCCAATTCAATGAAAGATTGCATGACTTTACAACTGTTAGGAATAAAACAGTAAATTTCCTACAACTTCCTTTTTATCATCCATATGGTACCTTTAACATAACCAGGAAAACACTGTAGAAAAAGTGCTAGATGCTGCTCCATCCTTGACCCTGAGTCCCCTGGCTAACAACTTAACTGATTCTGCAGACCTGACCCACAACTTATGTCATAGTTTTCTTGACAGATGATAAAAATGGGGATGGAGCTAGTTCAGCTACCATCAAGAAAGCACTGTTTGCGGGGCTCGGTGGCTCAGCCTGTAATCCCGCGCCTTTGGGAGGTTGAGGTGAGTGGATTGCCTGAGCCCCAGGTTTGAGACCCGCCTGGGCAACTTGGCGAGACCTCATCTCTACAATAAATCAAAAATTAGCTGGGTGTGGTAGCACGCACCTGTAATTCCAGCTGCTTGGAAGGCTGAGGCGGAAGGATCACCAGAGCCCAGCAGTTCAAGGCTGCGGTGGCCGGGAGCGGCCACTGCCCTCCAGCCTGGGCAACAGAGTGAGACTCCAACTCAAAAAAAAAAAAAAAGAAAAGAAAAAAGAAAAACAAGAACTCTAGGATTCCAGAGAAGATTTCAGACTGGTCCATCATAGGAAATATTATATTGCCTGAGTCCAGTTAAGATAAACCATATTTCTTAATGCATACAGCCAGAAAAGAGGAAGCATTCAAGAAGCACAATGAATAGATCCATCTTTGTTTCTATCCCGAGCGATAGAACTAAATATAAGGTATAGGAATATGGGTGGGGCTCCTTCAAGATACATTAAATTTATATTTATCCTATTTTGCGGGGGATACCAAATAGCTTAACCTATAGCTTATTATTTTTGACAGTTTTGTACAAGTATATGTTGCAATGTTAATTTATTTGTGCAAATGTATTGTCAACATCACTGTGTAGGACGATGAAAAGGTTATTTATGAATACATACGTTGTGCGCATACATCCACAGGCTTATTCTTACACATGAAGCATTAGTAACACTTATGTTGCTTTTATTGTTTATGACTTTGTACTCTGACTAGTTCTCTACATACACTAGTTTGTAACTTCTTGATAAACAGGACAGTGTTTTACACTCCTTTGATTTCTCCATTGAACTTAATGCTGTGTTTGGCAAATAGAAGACATTTCACTAAATAGATGTTGGACAAGTGATCAGGTTGAGCAAACAGATGGATAAAGTAAAGAGAACAAAACAAAAAGCCTTTGGAAATTGACATTCATAACTATATTTCCAGATTTTTTTTTTCCTTGTAGTTCTGTGATATATTAAGAAGGGACCAGTGAATGTTTCAGACTATGCTTTTCCTTTCCAATTGACTCTCTTACTTTTCATTTAAATTAGAGACATGATGCTCTCTCAATGAGCACCATGATGAAAGTATGAGGATAATACACATCTAAGGAGAAGAATTCAGAGAAAATCAAATTTGGATCACATACATTCACGGAGTACAAGTCACTTTGACAAACCAATATTTTTCAAGTTCATTGCAGGAGTCCTCAGGCAGTTGATTCTACAATGAAATCTTCTACCCTCGAGGAGAAGAACTATATTGTACACATATGTAATACCCTTGAAGGGCTTCAGCCAAATGACATTTCTAATATAAGCCATGGGCAACATCTAGCAATGTGTGTGGAATTGCTTTGTAACCAGAATTTCAGGAAAATCAAATGAGTTAACATTTTGTGACCACAGAAATCTCATTAGTCATGCTTTTTTGCTATTTCCTTACTTCATTTTTCAACCAAACACAATTCAAGGTTAAACTAAAGTGGCCAACAGTTATTCAGGACTTGGAAATTTCTTAGAAACCCTTGGGGAAGACATAGACTCGGAAATATTTGATACCATTGTAGTGCATTTATAGAGGCAACTTTTTCTCTTTCTCCTTTCAATGTATTATTTGCCATAATAATCAGTTTTTCTCTGAAGCAACAATTCCAATCTAAGAAAAGAGAATAGTTCTAAGAGAACTGAGCTGAATTAGCTTTCATGCAAGAGTAGTTCTTTAAAATTTTCATTTGCATGTAGATAGCATTTTGGTAAGTTTAGAGACATCTCTCATTCCAAATGCATCTATGGGCAATCGATGCAGTGGCATCTTCTAAATGACATGATCACACCCAAATTGTATGAGCTAGAGGTCAATTGTTCTTATAGCACACTTTTAAAATTAAAAAGACACTGCCCATTTAGCTTTGATCCATAATTTCAGTTTCACAAAAAAGTGGAGACAGAAGAGCTGTAAAATCTAATATGAATAAAATTACTTAGAGTTTATTTTTGGCATTAGCCAAAAACAGATTGGTTTTATTTAAACCTTTCATTGTTGTCACAGAGGTCCACTGAGAACTATTTTATATGTATGTGAAGCATTAGAAGGCTAAAATTTAAAATGATAATATAACAGACTGACTATACTTAGAAAGACTTGAGTAGTTTTATTAACCAAACTAAATGCAATGCAAAAAGTAAACATCATTAAGTATAAAAAGCAGGCTGGATTGTATTACCTTATTCAGTTTTGAGGAACCTGGACTTCTGTTGGTATCACAGTGAAAAGACCAAGTGATGTTCCCGTAAGTACCTTAGCACAGCATTCATTTCTTAAAATCATGAAATGCAAAAATTTGTTTCTACTTTTACAGCACTAAAACATTTGGCAACAGACAAAATAGTGCAAAAAGTAATGAATTGTATTTTCAGTTGTTTAGAAATCATTTTTAGCACATTAGTAAGCTTAAGATTTATAGTTTTTCTTGCTTTTTGTACATGTGTATCTCGCAATCACAAGGACGGTTTAAAGAACATTAACACTTATCTAATAGTTGGAAAAACAAAATTATATATTTACTTGGTTTCAATAAATGCAGAGATGACTGATCAAAGATTTTGTAAGCCAAAAAGAACAAAAAAGCTGTGTGAGAATCGATAATAAAATGCAGTCTTCACAAGGCAGTCAATTTTTAGTTACATGCATGAAGATAATACAATTTATAAAAATTTTTAGCTTTTGTTTTATATTGCCTATTCAAACTGTGCTTTTAGTGTAAACCTAAGCAAAATATAATTAAGAAGCTAAATCAACTGAAAAATACTTTTAAAACCAAATATTAAAAAATCTTTCCATAATGGATATTAACAATGTAAGATTATTTCTTCTGCTAATTTCTTTCATTAGCACAAACAATTGAAAGTTGATCTTACAGCATTGTCTTAGATGTGTAAAAACATTGCATTATATGAGATTTGACAATTAGTTTCCTGAACCATCCTAGAAAAAGTATTACACACTTCATTGCTGAATATCACTATGGTCATCTTTGGAGCACTCCCCTTGGAAAATTATACACTGATACAGGCACCTAGTTCACCCGTCAAAGCAATTTTGGAACTCTATCTGGAATAGCCATCAGAGCTATGGTCGTTATTGTTGAGGTCTGACAAATAAGTTCACAAACTTGCCACTATGTGCTTATGTTGGCAGCACTGTACAAATAACTGTATTGGAATATCATCCTTACTCACCTGATTTGGCACCCAGTGACTTTTCTTTACTCTAAGATAAAGGAAATATTGAAAGGAAGACATGTTGGTGACATTCAGGACATCAAGAAAATACGAAAGCTCTGATTCCAGAAAAGGAATTCCAAAATTGCTTTAATGGGGGTGAAATAGGTGCCAGCATCAGTGCATAGCTTCCCAAGGGAAGTATTTCAAAGGTGACCTAATTCAGCAATGTGGTATATAGCACTTTTTTCTAGGATGAGTTCATGAAATTAATTGTCGACAAAATGTTCTGTGGCAACCAGATGTCAGTTGAAGACATCTAACCTTTGATATTTGTACAGACCCATCTTCAGTCCTTGGAGTCATATCCTTGAGACAGCCCCAGTACCCCACAGAACACCATTTGCTTTACTGGTTTTCTGTCTTTTCTCTTTGTTCTGCACCAACTAAACCATTTGTGCTATCAGCTCTAATCTTTGACTTCTTCAAAAGTAAGACAGCTCTGTATTGAACAGACTTGTTTAAGGCTTATGAGATGCAATCATGAAACCCAACCCAATTAAAATTAAACAATAACTATTGTGATTCTTAAATGGCTTTGACCACCTATCCAAATGGTGTAGCCTCTTCTCTTTAAAATTCCCTTACCTCCCAGTTTCTTTCCTTCACTATACCTAACTATATAACTTCCTATTGCTTAGACCTCTGAGTCTATCTTTAACTTTCCAATACGCTTTGAATTAAACTCTCTTTTTTTTCTTATAATTTAACAATATTGAATACGCGGTAAAAGATTGAAGATTTGGCCTTTCCTTGCTACTAACCAATAATCTCTTTGCATAGAGTATAATATAAAATTATTTTCGGAAGAAAAAGAGATGTGCCATCTCCTCATCTCCCTCTCTTAGAAGACAGAAAAAGTCATAGGCAATGAGAAATAGATGCATTCCGTTAAACATGTATCCAAAGGCAGCTGAAGGGCATTTAGAATTTGTAGGATTATTTGCTGACTATGAAGATGGCCAAAATAAATTGACTAACAGCAAAAAGAGCATAAAAAATATTCTGGAGCATAGTCTTTCATCCCATTTATTCACTACTCATTTTGCTGCAAAGAGTTCTTTCTACAAGTGACAAAAAATGTTTTTGATGCTAACTAACTTTAATTAGTCCTAAATCTTCTTCAGAACTTAGCTATCATGTCGTGCAGAGAATCATTCTTTATTTTCAAGTTTTGGTTGATTATTTGTCCTTTATTATTCCATATTCTGTGTGTATTTCTCTCTTGGCATTTGTCGCAAAATATTTTAATTGGCCTGTTTATTTAATGTTTTCCCTGTCTTTCTTAAAACCAGATGTTGTCTGATATGTAATAAATATTCAAAATACTTGTTGCATAAATGAGTAAAGAAGTACGGATATAGAGCAAAAATGTAAGAATGATACAACAAGGTAAAGAATATGTAAAATAACATAAAATAAGACCATAATTTGTTATCTGTCATCAAACTTCAAGTCAGCATTGGCCATTATCTTAATTTGTCTTGTCCTGTCTTTCAAAAAATATGTCACTCCATTGTTCAAACCTCTTCAAAAATTGACTTAAATAGAGAATGGAAACTTCAACTGTTTTAACTAGCATATCCACATCAAGGAATTTCAACCAGGTTCATCTCTACATAACAACTTTATATACTAAATAACCAGTAATTTTGTCTATCTTCATAATATGGGCTATCATAAAGCTATTAAATTGCAATACAAAAATATGTTTAAAGTAACTTTCTGAAGAATATTCATTTACAGAAACTTAATGGACAAGACCATCTGAAATATGTCCAAAAAATACAAGGAGAAAAGTATATAATTGAGAAAAACATTGCGGTGATATATTAAGGTCTGCCAAGTTTCCCATTATAGCACCAGGTGAAATGCTCCCTTGGGTATCACTTGGCATGAAAGAAACCAAACCAGAAGAGAAACTAAACATTCAAAATAGTTCATGGTTTTATGAGTTACAGAAAGAAATTAGAGAAAAAAGATAAGGAAATTTTAAAATTTTCTTTTTAAAATCTAACTCCTATTATTTTAAAGAGTTTATTCTGATATAAGACATGATTATAGTCTATTCTCTGGCATCATCAGACTGTGCACGGTCCAATGCATTGTGTGGAAATAAAACAGACACTTGAATGGTTTGAATTTTAAGACCACCATGACTTGAGAACTGCAAAGTTATGGTGGCAAATCAACAAAATATTTTTAAGACAGAATTAAGTTTTGAGAAAGCAATATATTTTTTAAAAAGACATTTCTCATAAACATACACCTTTATAGTATGTGATTTACAGATTTTTTCAAAGAAAATATGGAAATAAACATTAACTATTGAAGTATTTGAAGACTTTCTGAGTTTGGAACTAAAATTACAATTCAAGCCATCAGAAATAAATGTTGCGGGCATACTCTGACAATACTGCCATCTATCCAATTCATTAAAAGTTGCAACATTGATACATTTTTAGATTGCATTGCTTTCTATGCCTTAGGGTTTCAACATTTAAATGAAATATTCTCATTTATTTTACTTTAAAGTTTCAGAATATTCTATTGAATTCACATTCTCCTTTGTGTACTGTTATAACATCACTTTTATAAGTTTGAATTTACTTAATTACTTTGACTTGATTATAGGAGTTTATTTGCTTGTTACCAACTTGTAATACTTTTAATTTCCTTCTCATTGTTTCCTGAAGTTATCAGTAGGAAAATAAGCATCTCAAAATATTGCAGTATTCTTTTCAAGCACATTAGTTAAATTCTTCAAATCGTATGTGGAATATATTGGCAAATTACACATGAACATTTAAATAACGAATCAGAGGTGGTGGCTAAATTATAAGTGATGAAGTAATGAAACCAGAAAATTGTTCACATGCTAGATTCAGCATTTAATCTTTCTTTGGCATAAAATGCCTTCATATTCTGTGCCTCAGTTTCCTACCCAAAGTCTGGTTTGGTTTGAAAAACCAATCAGCCTAGTTCTTTATTGCTGGCTCTGTAAGAAGAATAAAATACAGCTTCCTTTTGAGGTTCTATGAGCGTCCGAACATGTGGTAATGACCTAAATGTAAATACCAGGGTAATAACCTAAATGTATATACCAGAGCTTCTTTGCGAACTTAGTTCCACCTGACTCCTTTCTTCAGGGAACTAATTACAGCATGACACTGACACCTGCTAGCCAACAATTTGGGGGATTCTGTGTTCTGAAACTGTACAAACTTGCAACTGATTAAGATAATAACAATGTACTTTCTGTTCCAAGTTGTAAAGAATGGATAATTCTTTTTTCCTCCTTTACTGTGACCTGACTCTTAGCACTCTTGTTTCTGTTTGTTGCTATTGTTTTGTATTGTTTTTCATTTGTTTGTTTTCTATTAGATTGTAGGAGAGGAGGAAAGCAAACTCCAGATTTGGAAATCTAAAGAGATCAATTTTTTCGAGTTACTTTTTCAGAATTGTGTAGACTCTGAGAGTCAAGAAAAAGTTCATCACAACAATAATTATGATCTCTCACAGCAAAAAAAAACTGACTATCACATGTTCTCACCTATAAGGGGGTACTAAACATCGGTCACACAGGCACAAAGGTGGAAACAATAGATGCTGGTTGCTGCTAAAGAAGAGGAGTGAGGAGGGAGGATAACGGACACACAGTCACCCATTGGGTATCATGTTCACTGTGGTGGGGAGAGGGCTTTCTAGAAGCCCAAACTTCGCCTTCATGCAATTTACATATGTAGCAAAACCTCACATGTATCCTACAGCTCTAAAAGAAAAGACAGGGGAAGGGAAGAAGGGAAACAGAAGGAGAGAAGAAGGGAGGGAGAGAGAAAGGAAGGGAGGGAGGGAGAGTTTTGATCTCAGTGCTGAATCAGCAGTAGATAGAAAGTGGTGAGGAGGAAGGACAATCTTCTTCTTTACTAGAAACTACCTGTTGACCCTGTACAGAGATTTGCCTCATGCTCTGTGGCTTCAAAACTCATAAAAATCATAACTCATAAGGTGGAAATTTTTATTCCCACTGAGAACTTGCCAACATTTATGTCACAGCAGATAGCCTGTGTCAGAGTAGGGTTAGGGAGTCAGTGGCCTTTCTGATTGAAATGTCCCTGTTTAGTCAAGTACCTCATATTTCCATTTTACTATAAGGCATTCAAGGCTATGCTGAGCTTTTATTCATTATTAATTTTTATAACGTGTATGCAATGCATATATTGAGCAATGTTCTACCTAGATGCTTGGATGAACCATAAAGATAGAGCTTCAACCTCAAGGAGCTTATATTGCAGTGAAGTAAGAAAGTAAATGTACATATTAAAGACTAAATAATACTGTATCTCATTTTCCCTGCCCATTTTAACATCTCGGAAATTGGCATCGTTTCTTTAAATTATAGTAGGCCAGTAGGCAGTGGTAATGTGTTATTGTCTATGTATGTATGCAACTTGGCTGTTATAGCAAGTTGATAGCTTGATAGCATGAGAAAACTACCTCAGCCTCTTGACATTTGAATCTATGACCCATTCAAAAACCATTTAAAGTTGGATTATAAATCCTAGTCGATGTCTTAAAAATGCTTTGTTGACACCTTCTGGTAAGGTTTAAAAAGTACCATCCCTAAAACTTATAGAAAGGTATTTATTAGGGTCTTCAAAAAAAATCCCAGTGATAAGGGTAAAATTTCTTAAAGTAATTTTATATCTTTACTTCTGTAATGGCAAAAGGTGATTATATTGTCTAGAAAAAAGATAGAAATATATTTATTTTACTTGCATTAGAAAATATCTAATATCAAGAAACGAATAACACAATATAACTTAATTGGTAATTTTTAGTGTACACACAATAAAGAAGTGTCTGATGATTGAAGACCGTAGATTCAATGAAATTTTAATACAATTTCATTTGGTGATAAGTTCAATTATGATAATATCAGGTCAAGTGGCTACTGGGAGGAAAGCAGTGTGGTGAAAGGGAAGTTATTTCAAGCGAACTGGACTAAAGTAATAGTCAGTGTTAGAAAAGTCAGAGAAGCTTTGCTAAAACTCCACTGAGTCACCTTGAACCTAAATACGATACGTTACAATCTGACAACGCAATTTATGCTGCATTTGACACACTAGTTGCTGTGCCTTTTCTGTTTATATTTCATTTTTGCTGAGGGATTTGCAAGTGTTAAAACCCTAGTATTTGCTCACAAGACAAGGAGAGGAAGGCTTTTACTGGAGGGAAAAAACTGTTACTTATGAACATCTACTCTGCAGTAAATTAATTCCACATTTGTCCTTCATAGAAATATGCAAACAAAAACTCAGAGAAATACCAAATCAAATCAGCAAGATCTCTCTTACCAAAGCTCTCTGGTACCTTATAGCCTTGCCTTGTTTTCTTCCATATAAAGCTTGAGAAGAAATGTCTACATATTTTATTTGCATTGTTAACTTTGTGTGTGTGTGTGTGTGTGTGTGTGTGTGTGTGTGTGTGTGTGTGTGTGTGTGCGCGCGCATGCTCGCGTGCGTGCGTGTGTGTGTGTTGGTTTGGTACAGTGCTCTGTATATAAAAACAATTCTGTATTCTGCAATTATTATCTATGGGCTTTTAAAGGTTTTTGTCATTTTAAGAAAGAAACTTCTTTAAACCAAGTCCCCTATTCACACCAGTTCCTACCCAACATTTTCTTCTTTTTACATGGGTGCTAGCATTTAAAGAAAGTATTGTGACACAGAGCAAAAATTACAGGCTTCTGTTCAAATCCCAGCTCTGAACCTAAACTAGGAATTGTGGAGAACATCGAAAGCACAACAGGCATAAAGGTGACTTAAGTTGTACATGGGCCATAGCTGAGACTCAAACATAGATGTTATCTTTATTAGCAATGAAAAACCGATAATGATTGTAGGGAAACAAAGACAAACGTAGAATCATTATACTTTCAAAACTCTTTTGGAGTCATAAGTATTTGGTTCTTAGATTAACTTTATTGGTAGGATGTGTGTTATTGCCCCCACTTAGTAGAGGGGAACACTGAAGTTTAGGAGCAGGGACAGTCCAGAGGCAAATTTCTGTTAAGAGGTAGAATCTTCTACTGCAACGTTTTCCTGCCAGCAGCTCCCAAGGTGTGATTTCCAGATTTCCAAAATTCACTGAGGGGGTCCACGATGTCAGAAATACTTTTATAATAATAGTCATATATTATTTTTCTCTTTCATTATGCTGACATTTGCACCAGTGGCATGAAAACAATGGTGGATAAAACTACTGGCATCTTAGTACCAGTTAAGGCCATGCCACCTAACTGCATTAATGGTTATCATAGTCTTCATCACTACACAAATAGGGTCAAAGGGAAAGCAAGTTTCACAAAACTTCATTCATGAATTAGTCAAACTTGTTAGTGTTACAAATTTTGTACCCTTGAACTCATGTCTTTTTTATATCGTGTGTGAAGAAGTAGGAAGAGTGAATAAAGTACTTCTTTTTTTTTTTTTTGAGTTGGAGTCTCACTCTGTCACCCAGACTGGAGTGCAGTGGCTGCTCCCGGCCACGGCAGCCTCCACCTGCTGGGATCCGGTGATCCCTCCGCCTCAGCCTTCCAAGTAGCTGGAACTACAGGCGCGCGCTACCACGCCCCGGCTAATTTTTGATTTATTGTAGAGATGAGGTTCCGCCAAGTTGCCCAGGTGGGTCTCGAACCTGCGGGCTCAGGCAATCCACTCACCT
>NW_007258457.1:1361982-1519220 GCF_000164805.1 Carlito syrichta | reverse complement strand
GAAACAGCACTCAACAGCACAAAATAGGTAATTTCAAATAAACACAATAATGATATATTATCTCATACCTGTTTAGGATGGCTAATATCAACAATGAGATAACATTTCTTTTTTTTTTTTTGAGTTGAGGTCTCACTCTGTTGCCCAGACTGGAGTGCAGTGGCTGCTTCCGGCCACCACAGCCCCGACCTGCTGGGCTCTGGTGATCTTTCCACCTCAGCCTTCCAAGTAGCTGGAATTACAGGCATGCGCTACCACGCCCGGCTGATTTTTTAATTTATTTATTGTAAAAATGAAGTCTCGCTGCCCAGGCGGGTCTCAAACCGGCGGGCTCAGGCAATCCACTCACCTCAGCCTCCCAAAGGCGTGGGATTACAGGCTGAGCCACAGAGCCCAGCTGAATAAAGTACTTCTAGTACTTGAAGAAAAAATGCTTTACATAATTGATCAAACGGCCAACTGAACTAGCCTCTAAAGAATCATGGTATGTGATTTTTACTTGAAAATGATGGGCAAACCATGCTTATTCACTCAGGTATTTGGCAGATATTTTCTCAAAAATGGATGAAGCCTCAACCTGTCATTTCAAGGGAAACAGTAGACAGCATTTGTTGTCAATGATAAAATGTGAAATTTAAGTGAAAATTATTATAAGTTTTGAAAGCTTAGTAATTGTGAGCTTGACAACTTTTGATAAGACTGAAGTTGATATTAGTAGATATTATTTTTGTCTTATTGCACAAATATGTCAAAATTTTTAATATCTGTATCGTTTAGTGAACCATTAATTTCTGGTGAACATGATGTTGCAAAATCCTGTATAAGTAAAGATTTATTCAAAGTGCAAGACAGACAAATGGGTGGAAATTCAAAAGAATAAAAATGTTTATTAATATGATATAAGACTGAAGGAAACCAGAATATAAGGTGACAAGGTCCTTATATTCTTTGGCTTATGTTCAAGGAACTAAGCCTACACTTCCTTTGTCTCCCCTGACCTTTTAGTTGCATTTCTGTGGATAGCCAAGTGGTGCCAAGTCTGGCCTGGAACCTGCTCATCCTATGTGATTGCCTTGCTTAGCATAGATGTTAAGATATGCATAGTTTAGTCATTGATACTTACCCTGCTTGTGTGATTTAACTCAGACATTAACATATCTTGCCTGTATGGTTTCATCTTCCTTTGTGAGATTTTTGTCCTATATGAGGCATGCGGTAAAAATAAAAAGTTCAGCCGGGCTCGGTTGCTCAGCCTGTAATCCCGCGCCTTTGGGAGGCTGAGGTGAGTGGATTGCCGGAGCCCGCGGGTTCGAGACCCGCCTGGGCAGCGAGACCTCATCTCTACAATAAATCAAAAAATCAGCCGGCGTGGTAGCGCATGCCTGTAATTCCAGCTACTTGGAAGGTTGAGGTGGAAGGATCGCCGGAGCCCATCAGGTCGAGGCTGTGGTGGCCGGGAGCGGCCACTGCACTCCAGTCTGGGCAACAGAGTGAGACTTCAACTCAAAAAAATAAAAATAAAAAAATAAAAAGTTCTCTCTTGCTCTCAGCTAACTGGGAGAGGACCCTCCCAATCCCGCTGTTTCTCTGTCTCTTTCTTTTCTCATTCCCTCCCCCCAACTCAGACCCTGCTGGGCGGAGGCTGGTCCCCTGCATCAGACGACATATTGCTATTAACTTAAAAGCACCTACCACTAACCAGGCATGGTGGCTCACACGTGTAATCCCAGCACTTTGAGGGGTGGAGGTGAGAGTATTGCCTGATCCCATGGAATCAAAGCCAGCTTGGTCAACATGGCAAGACCTTGTCTCTACGATAAATAAAAAGAATTAATTGGGTGTGGTGGCACATGACTGTAGTTCCAGCTACTTGGAAGGCTGAAGTGGAAGGATCACTTGAGCCCAGCAGATTGAGGCTACAGTGGCCGTGAGCATGCCACTGCACTCCAGCTTGGGCAACAGAGTGAGACTCTGACTCAAAGCAAACAAACAAACAAAAACTACAACTTATTGAGTTTTAATATAATTTCAGATAAGAATATTTACAATTTTCTGAAGAGGTTACTTAAAAATACTCCAAAACTACATATTTGTGTGATGTCAGATATTCCTCTGATATCTCAACTGAAACAGTATATTCTAACCGATTGAATGAAGAAGTAGTTATGAGTCTCCAGCTGTCTTCTATTAAAATAGATGGTAAAGAGACTTGAAAAAGTGCAAAACATTGTAACTGTTCTTATATATTTTTAAAACACAATTATTTTTCACAAAAACATTTATATTAACTTGGAATGGGTTTGCTGTTATTATTCTCAGGACTTGCTTCCTAGGTTTGCAGCCAGGGAAGAGGCATCAGGCCAGGTACTCAGAAGTAGTCCATGCTTGCTTTAATGTTCTGCTGTCACCATCTTGAAATACTTTCCTTTATCTTTAAACGTGTTTTGTAAGTGAAGTCCACTAAGACAATGGAGCATGCTTGAGAAGAGGATGTATGCACAACATGTTCACCAGTCATTGACATTCCATTAGTCTAGGCATTCACAGTACCCTCTGAGCACAGAATTCTGATGGACTCTCAATGCATGGGTGAAGGGTGCAGGAAGTGACCAGAGGGGCGGCTCCCAAAATGGCACCAAGGATGGTGGGGACACACCAGACAACAAAGGCCCTAGGTCCCGGCTTCTGTGTGCACAATACCCTGCGGACGCGAAGTTCAAACCTGCAAGCTCCAATCCTTAGCCAGCTTTGTTATGCGTCCAATAGGACTGTAACACGGCCCCACCCTATTCCCATGCCGCTCCTCCAATAGGAACATAGTACGGACCCTTCCAGCCCCTGTCAGGCTAACAAATACAGCCCACTCCCTACAACTCTCTCTCTTTTTTTTCCTCCATTACAGATCCTCTCTGTAACAGCCCCTTCAATAAATCTCTTGGTCCTGGCCGGGTGTGGAGTCATTACTGGCGCCGAAATTCTTTCAATGGGGATTCAGTGAGATTCAAAACAAGTTCAGTCAAACATATGGGGACTGTCAGCTGACATCCCTAAGATGACATGTGTTCTCTTTGAACCAGAATTTTATTTAATTACAGACCAACGGTAACGGCATTTTAAGATACACTAACAGCCACAGAGCCCCCATCACATTCTTTTTCACTTATGTCACTTCCTTTTATTACCAAGCACATGATGACTCAGAAGGAAAGGAATAGATGGTAGAACTTGTAGTTCTTTTGTCTTCTAATCCTTACAAATTAGTAAGGCAGAGGTCAAGGATGTTGATAAAATGTGCGTATATCAAGCGGTAAAATAAAAACAGTTTTGAGTTAGTTTGTGCTCTTTCTATCATTCTGGTAAGAATGAAATACATATGGACACATGAGCTATGAACTGTACATTGTCCAATTTCATTTGTTCCACATAAAACTTCAATGTTCTAATATTTATGTTTAAAACTGGCATTGCACAATGGTAATATTGATACCAATTATTTAAAGTTTTAGTTTTCCTTTACTTATAATATAATGGCATTCAATGGCAAGTTTTTTTTTTTTTAATTGACATAACCACAAAGAAAAGAAAACAAAGCACTTTTATTTTAGTACCTTAAGCAATATTTTTTCTGTTTTTGAAACAAAGGTCTCTGTGCCCTAGACCTCTCAAAAGTTGTAGCTGGCCTGGTGATTTTTAACAAATAAATGGTATAAGTACATATTTTAAAGTTTGTTCATTTTAACTTCTACTTGGCAGCAGCCATATATTGGATCCAGAAACACTAACTGGAGGAACTGATTGTGCAAATCTCTTTACAGGTTCGAGGTCAGTAGCTTCAAGCGGTAGCTTGAAGTCCGTCATGATGGGCCTGTTTCTAGCACAAATATCAGCAAGGCCACATATGGGGGCCTTTTCTGCCATTCATTGTTAAACATTTACCGGTATGTCACTTGATAAAACACCTGTAAAAAAAAAAAAGCTCTTTGGTGTCCTCAATATGTTTTGAGAACATAAGAAGTCTGAGACTTAAAAGTTTGAGAACCACAGTTTTATGCAATACATTTTTAAAGATTGTGACACGGACTGATCAGTTACTTATTCATTCCTTCAGCATCTAAGACATGTAGGCTTTCAGGGTCAAATAAGAAAATTATTGATTTCTTTTTGTTCAGGATATAATCCCCAAAATATGCCTTCTGTTATTTATGAATACACACACACACACACACACACACACACACACACACACACACACACAAAACAGAGGCATACACGATTTTCTTTCTAAAAAGCCCTTACCAGCCTATGAGTCAGCCCGCCCTCCCTACAGGAGAGAGGAGGGTGACATGGGAAAATAAGCCCTTTATTAAGCAAGTTTCCTTGCAAAGTGATGCCCCTGTTCACACTCAGTGATCCACATCTTTTCTGACTTCAGCACCTGTGCGTTTCATGTAAATTCCTCCAAAATGAATAGCAGGTCACACGCTGCATGGAATTTGAACTTGACGCAAGAACCATTTTGTCAAAGCTTTACAATAAGAGTCCAAATATAATCACTTCCTTTACTGCTCACTGTAATAATATTAATCACGAAGATTCTGTTCATATTTTCAGCTTTCCTTTGAAACTAATTACCAAAGTCCATGTCATTCCTGAGTAAAAACGGAGGCCCCTTTTATTTTCTTTAATGTACTTAACTGCAGAGATGATGTCACAGCCTCGCAAAAGCCCCTCTACATACACATCTGTAAAATGTAAAAATCTGTGTAATCTGTATACTTGAAAAAAATAAATGAAAATTGGGGGAAATGTACCATGGTTTTCAATTGCTTTCAATTACCATTAAACCTTTCGGAGAATGATTTGCATAATGTTTCATAAACATGTAGGCAGATTAACCTTTTTTAGTTAATTTATTCATTAGCAGTAAAAATTCAAAGCACCTCTTATGAGAAAATAATGTCATGCTGTTAAATTACATGGAAACAAAGCAATTGGGACATACTTGCCTAAGTTCGCACTGTGTCAGAGCACAAAAAAAAAGTAGAGAGAAAAAAAACCGGTGCCTGTTAGCACAGTGTTGATTAAATTGCTGGTTTGTGAACAATTAGTGGTATTACTAGAAGATTAGGTGAAGTATTAATTAGAGTTAGGCCAAATGACTTCTGAGGAGTAAAGATATCTCTTCCAACTGCACTGAAGGTGAGACAGGCAGGATGCAGGGATCCTGAGTCTGTTCCAATTTTCTCACACCTGCAGGCATTAGGAACTGCAGGACCCCAGCTCAAGGCTTGAGTCTGGGTGTGTATGCAATCTTTTTTTAAAAAGCTTTATTTTAGTCACTAAGCCTCAGGATAAATAAAAATATTCTATACACTCTGACTAATGAGAAGTCAAGTCTCAGCCCTGAAATTGGTTAAGCTGTGAGTCAAGCTGTATCAGGCAACTACTGTATATTTCTAGGAAGCTGTAGGTCAATGGGAATTTTAAGAATGATTTACCAAAACAAGGTTTAAAAGGAAAAAAAAATTAACGATATGTGGAATAGGAAGTCTATGAACAATTCATCAACCACATAAAGATGAGATCAACACAAGGCAAGGGGAATAGGAACGTTCTTCTAGCACAGGGAAGGGAAGGCTCCTGGCTCTGTCAGGTGGGAAAACTTGGTAAGAAATTCTGGCCCCAAGGGAGGGAATCTGCTGACGCCAGGAGAAATTTTATTTTTAAAAAATCCCTTCTCAAATGGCAGATCAAAATATTATTGCTAATGTTAATAACAGCAGCAGCCACCGGAAGTTCAGCTCTCTCTGAGTTCATGACCCCCTTCTACCCCATCTTGCCCCTTGTGATGCTCTTCTTCCTTCCCTTCCTGCCTCTCTCCCTTTCTTTCACAAGTGTGTGTTGTCAGTCTATAATGTGAAAGGCTTGCACAGCAAGCAGCATTTGTCTGAACTTTTGAATATTCCATTCTTCCCTGGGAATCAGAGTCACTTATTCATATGAAATTCCCGAAGTCAGGAATTCATTTGATTGTTATTCACTCTGATATTTATATTTTATTCAGAGGATGTCCTTCTTCCTTGTATCACACCACAGCAAACTCTCCAACAAGAGTTCAAGTTCCTGAAGGATTGAGTTCATGTTTTATTAAAGTTGATATCTTCAGTTATCTATCTTCAGGTATTTTGCACAATTCTGTGTAATGTCTGCTTGTCTTTAATATATGCCTGTTAAACTAAATGTTAGGAAAAAGAATGAGCTCTTTCTTTTCTTATTCCTTTACTTATTTTGTATCTGTTAAGAGAAGAAAATTAACTGCAGCAAAAGAGTTTTGTTTTTAATTAGTCTTTCACTATGTCCAGCTAAAGAAGAGAAATGACAATAGTACTGGGCTTCCCCGACTGTTTCATCAGATAACTTATGACTTATTATTTTGGTTAGGGGAGCCCATAATTTTGTATCTGTATGTTTCCTCATTGCAAAGATATGAATATCCACTGAAAGTAAAACTGAAGTAAGACACGCTAATAAAAATTCTATAAATTGAAGTGTCTTGAAAATCAGTTGACAATAAGTTTTTCTGAAATATGAACATAAAGAAAAGTAAGTTATAAACTTGAGTAATTTTTGAAAAGTGTGTTTGATGAGGCAATAACAAACTTGTAGAGATATATTATACCTTAGGTTACAAAAGAAATATACTGTCCTGTACCTTGGATATTAGTTTATCATAAAGTTAGTTATAAGCTGTAAAATACATTCCAGATAGAGTTCTGGAAGTTAGTTTCAGGAAAGAAGGTGAATATAGCCCCAGATGTGACAGCTCAAGAATTTCTATATTGGATACACTTTAAGCCCTATGACTTACATTACCTGCATGCTAGTCAAAACTCTGCTTTTACTTGACACACACACGTACACACACACAGAGATATACACACATATATATACACATATTTTCAAATGTATCTTATACATGCATGTGTATATACATATATACACATACATATATACATTTTGGGATACACACACTTGTATCTAGTATATGTTACATATATACATACATATATATATATTTGACCTTGGTCACCTGCCCCAAGAATGAAGCAACAACTTAGTAGCCACCTCCTCACATACTGTTTCTTCCCTCCTCTCCTGCCAT
This sequence comes from Carlito syrichta, assembly GCF_000164805.1. Lineage (NCBI taxonomy): Eukaryota > Metazoa > Chordata > Mammalia > Primates > Tarsiidae > Carlito > Carlito syrichta. The sequence continues at coordinate 1,512,058 of NW_007258457.1, read as the reverse complement.
ACCTGAGGTGTGAGCTCTGTCCTTCCTCCAACTGACCAAGAACCACCCTTGTCTGGTTCAGAACCCACATCTGCTCAACATTAACCCTCTACTACTACCAATACTTCTGTACCACTTCCAGCTTGATTCCAGGTCTGTGGTCTCATGCCCAAGATTTTGCACAAATTAAGGCCTGCTACATGCCCTCTGAAATCTGTACTAGCTCCCTTTACTCTATTCTAGAATGAAGACTAGACTTTAGGCTTGCTCCCAGGATCATGCATGTCCTCTCCCTGTTTTTAATTCTCTTGAGGGCTTCCATGACACTGCAATAGAAAAAGGTCTTGCAAATGGGAAAGTTGAATAAATGCATGAATTGTCCCAAGGGTTTCCTACAAATGCATTAAAATATGCATATATACTGGTGGGTATGGAAAGCTGACAAGTATAAAGAGAGAGCTAGCCAGTAACCTCAATGGAGATTCGCTGACCTTTGGAATGGCACCATTAAATCCAGAACATGAGAAAATTGCACTCTTGTTAGGGTGTGGTTAGACTCTGAATACACAAGGAGTCTCGCCTACCAGACACCAATGCCATCTGTGATATGGCAATCTAGATACTCTAGAGTCAGCTCTGTCTGGAAGAAAAAATAAGACGTATTAAAAATAAGCACTGTAAGAGTTATTAGGAAATATTCCACACTCCTGAAAATAAAGAAATGTGATGTTAGTCCCACACTGCTGAGCTACACTTTCTGACACAATTTTCTCTTATCTGTATCTATGTGAAATCAAAACACATGCTTGCAAATTCAATTATGTAATCAGTCATTTATCATTTTTTAACCTAAACCAAATATTAAGTAATAAACACACTTACTGATCAATAAATACTGACTACATGTGAATCAATATTATTTTACTTTTACATATACTAATATTAATATCTGTTTTATAGTGGAGGAGACAGAAGCATAGAGAGATTGGGTAACTTACAAATGATCACAAAGCTAATAACAGCACTTAAGGGGTTTGAATCCAGGCTGCTTGTCTCAGAAGCCCACACTATAATACATTATGAAACACAACATACTGCCTCAAATGGTCATGGTGAAGATGCACAAGCATTTTGGGGGCATATCTATCTGGGTTTGAATCTCAATCCTATCACTGGTTACATGACCTAGGACAAATTAATTATTCACTTTCAGTGATGACGATTAAATAAATCCATCTTTGTAAGATGTTTAGAGAGCTCTTGGAACACAATGAGCACTATACAATATTCTTATTAAACATATACTATACCCGATCTCATAGTAATAACTTAGCAGTTAAAGTCATTATTTCAATAAAATGGCTGAATTCTTTTTTAACAATCTAATGGGCTGAACTTTGTGTTGTTATGCAGTTACAGCCTAACAGACCATGTTGGCCCAGTTTGGTAAATGAATCTGTTGAATAAGTTCTCCAATTGACAGTGTGTTCAGAATTTTGAGATTGTCACTGATATTTCTCAGTTGTTTTTTTAAAAGGTGTTTAAAGTTGTGCCAATTCAAGTGGTACAATTTTGATCATAAGCTTGACTATATTGAAAGAAATACTGTACATTCTATCAATAATGGGTTAAGTGAAAGTATTATAACTTACAGTTCATATTAACACAAAGTATTTGCAATAGAGAGGCATCAAATCACATAAAACTTAGTATTTGCCTTCCCACATATGCACATGCACACGCATGTGTGCACGTGGGCGCGCGCGCACACACACACACACACACACACACAGTCCCCTACATACGAACAAAACCTCAAGTTGCAAACTTTCAAAGATGCAAACGTGTATTTGCATTAATTGAGTAATTACTGGTAGTTTCTGAGGCACAGGGCCCAAATATAGAACAGTACATGAGGTTGCCGCAGCTGTTCAAAGTGCAATACAGTGCTATTACGTAATCAACGATGAGATAAAAAGTTACTACCCACACATCACTGAATCATTTGTTCCAGAGGGCAGGTAGTATTGAATCCAGGAACCAGCACCTGTGCCATCAATGCCAGGCTTGAGTAACATTGTAGCCAGCCCTCTGTCTCCTACTGCTGATGATCCTTCAGCTCTGCCATCTCCCCACTCTCCTACCTCCTCCAGTCAGTAACTCTTCTTGCGTGTTCACTGGATACCAGCTCCTGTATGCCACGTGTTGTGTGTACTGTACTACTGTACTTTTCAAGGTACTATACTGTAAGATCAAGAAAGTTTTTCTAGTCGGGCTTGGTGGCTCAGTCTATAATCCCGCAACTTGGGAGGATGAGGTGAGTGAATTGCCTGAGCCTGTGGGTTCGAGACCCACCTGGGCAACTTGGTGAGACCTCATCTCTACAATAAATCAAAAAACTAGCCAGGTGTGGTAGCACGCGCCTGTAGCTCCAGCTACTTGGAAGGCTGAGGCGGAAGCATCACCGGAGCCCAGTAGGTCGAGGCTGCAGTGGCTCGGAGCGGCCACTGCACTCCAGTCTGGGCGACAGAGTGAGACTCCAACTCAAAAAAGAAAGTTTTTCTTTATTTTGTGTAATTTTTGATTTTATCTTTTATTTGTGTGAAAAGCATTATAAACCCATTACAGTACAGTACTATATAGCTGATTATGTTAGGTGGGTACCTAGGCTAACTTCATTGGACTTACAAACAAATTGGACTTATGAATACACTATCAGAACAGAACTGATTCATAGGAAACTTGCTGTATTTAGAGATGGAGACTCACTTTGTTGCCTAGAATGGAGTGCAATGACTCTTCATAGGTGCAATCCTAGTACTGATCAGCAAGAGTTCTCACCTAGTCTCTGTGTTCACCTTTCTAAGAAACAATGTTTTTAACATCTTTATAAACCTATTGTAACTATCTTCCATTAACATATAAACTTTGGGCTACATTTTAGAAAACTAGACAAGTTTTAAAGCAATTTACTTTTTAGAACAAGCATAACATAAGGTGGATACATTTTAAAAGATAAATGATTTTAGATTAGAGACAGTTCTGTTTCTTAAAGACTACACAATGAAAGTTGTAAAAGTGCATTTTAAGATAGTTTTAAATGACATTAGAAATATATATTCAAAAACTCTTAAATAGATTTTTTAGAATGAAGAAGAAAACTCTAGACAATTGCCTTAAATAGTAAGCAGTATGATGATAGATAATCATTAGTAGTATACATCAAGCAAAGCAATTTAATTAAGATTCTAAGCAAGAATAAATAATAGATCCAATCTCTATTGAAGTAACTTCAGATTTAATTTAAACTAATAAAAGAAAGCACTTAAATATTTATTTTTGTAGCCCCAAACTTAAAATTATGACTAAAAACAATACTTGAATATTTGACTAGAGAAAGAGTTGCTAAATCTCAGTTCTAGTGTTGGTTCTGATATTTACAGGATTTATGGTCATAAGTAGCAAACTAAAAATAGCTTTGCCTTATTTCTGACTTTTTGAAGATGAGACAAACTTCAAGCCTTAAAATTTTGTGTCTCCAATTGAAATTTTAAAATATACATAATTTCTTAAAATTGAAAATAAATTGCTAATTATGTTTATTGAAAAAGGCTTCATAAGATAAAGTCAAATTTGAACAGAACATTAAAGTAAGCTGTTTCCCAAAACCTCCATGACCCATTGTTATTTAGTTGTTGCAGTAGATCAACTATCTCTGCCGCTTTCCCTCCCCCTTCAGTTTTTAGCAAAACTCCTCAAAATAGTTATTTTGTCCTTATCTCCAATTCTTTACCTCCTACACTCTCAGTCATATTCATTCTAAGTTTTTATTCCCTCTTTTCTCTAAATCCATTTTAATTAAAGACACTAAATGACATCAAAATTGTTAATTTCTGCAGTTTCTAGCTTTTCCCTCTGTCCGTCCATCAGCAGTACATTCACAGTTTCTTACTGACTTCTTCTTTAAGTACTTTCTCCAATCCCCTTCTGATATACCATCTACCCATGGTTCTCTTCTGATCCCCCCCCCTTTGTCTCCTTTGCTGGATTCAATGATTTCCTGTTCTAAGATGTTGGCCTATCTCTGAACTCTGTCCTCAAACTTGGCTTTATTGCAATGACTTCCAGGAGGAGTAATTCCATGGACATAAAATTCCATGACTTTAAATACCATGACTATCCCAAGGATTCCAAAATATCTATCTTCAACTCAGGCTTCTCATCTAAATACTGACTCATATTTTGTTGCCTCCATGATATCTCCATTTGGGTGTCCTGTTGCCATCTCAGACTCAATAAGTCCCACACTCAATGCTTGCTATCTCTTTCCAACTTTGCTTTTCCATCTGTGCTGCTTACCCCTACAAATGATACCACTTCTACTGAACAGTTCAGACTCCCAACCTTGGAGCCATCCTTGACCCACATTCAATACATAGGAAATTCGGTTAGTCAAAACTCTAAAACATATGTTATGTCTGAGCACTTCTTATCACCTCCTATGCTACCACCCTCATCCAAACTATAATTGTCTTTCCTGTGTCTTTAGTAATAATCTGTTAATGGTCTTCTAGCTTCTGCTTTTGTCCATTTTGTCTGTTCCCCATGAAGTAGAATGAGCCTTGAAAAGATACATCAAACCGGGCTCGGTGGCTCAGCCTGTAATCCCGCGCCTTTGGGAGGCTGAGGTGAGTGGATTGCCTGAGCCGGCGGGTTCTACAATAAATCAAAAAATCAGCTGGGCGTGGTAGCGCATGCGTATAATTCTGGCTACTTGGAAGGCTGAGGCGGAAGGATCACCGGAGCCCAGCAGGTCGAGGCTGCGGTGGCCGGGAGCAGCCACTGCACCAGTCTGGGTGACAGAGTGAGACTCCAACTCAAAAAAAAAAAAAAAAAAGAAAAAGAAAAAAGGTACATCAAATCATGCTACTTCCTTGGTTTCAGCCATACAATTTTTCCCATTAATCTTTTCATGTTTTATTCAGCAGAGAAGAAATATGGCTTAAAGAATATGCTACAGGTGTGTTCTGGTCTTATTGTGTAGATGGAAAATGATTAGTCTCTCCTTTGAATGACCATAAAATATGATGTGTCTATTCCATACTTCCTCCAGTTGTTCATCCTCTCACTATACTTTCATTAACTTTGCATTCTTGACTTTCTAATTCAGTTTTCTTTGGTTTTCTCAAAGAGTACTTCCATAAACGCTGCACATTATTTGTTTTATCATCATCTATATATTCCCAGGAAAGTAGGAAAGTAGGTTAAGAGAGTACAATAGAAAGCAATGTTAATTATTGGACAATTCAGTGGGGAAAATAACATTGTTACCCTCCTCAAGTTCAAGGTCAATGATACGATGTTTCTGTATTAATACAAAATAAGAAGACTTTTACATATTCATGTGACTGAAGGAGTTGCCTGAGGATCACAGAATAACTTGTGATGAAAATGAAGTAGGTTTGAATATTAAGGGCATGGATTCCATAACCTGTAAGCTCTTCTTGAGTAGAAGTTTAACCTCTCTGTAGAAGAAGGGGTGGACCAAAGGAACAATGCAGCTGAGAATGTAACTAGCGGGCATATTTTAAGATTCAGTGTTTAGTATATAATTATATTAATATTATGGGTTACTAATATTGTGCTTATAGATATGGAAGCAGAAAACGTTGGCATAAAGAAGTGATATCTTGCAAAGTAGTTTTATTAAACATTCATGTTAATACAATCATTTCCTAACTGGAGCACTGGGTCACGTTGTTCCCACGCCCTTTTATTGAACCATTTTCTTTACCTACAATTAAAGATCTCAGATAAAAATAAAGAGTTGTATATCAGAATCTTCTGTAGCCCTTCATTTAAAGAAAGTAAGTAGCAGTTGCAGGACATCTATTATGAGTACAGAAATTTGCTAAGAAAAATTAGTGTGTGATTTTATTTATTCCTTACAACAACAAAGAGAGGGTTATTCTCTTGTTTTACATAGAGGAAAAAGACCAAGAGTAAATAAGTAATCTGCCAAAGTTCAGTGGCATCACTGAGACACGAGGCACGGTAGTCCAATATTTGTTGTGCTGTGCTAAGGGAGTCTTCCTAGCAGAGAAAGTCATTATGGATTTGAAAGCTTTTAGGCTTTAGTTTATACCATCTCACTGTTGAGCTTCACAGAGATTCTATTCATTTTCATGTTAACCTCCATGACTTGGGTACTGAAAAATGAGCATCATTATTTTTTTTACACTAAGCCATTAACTGTATCTAGAACTTTGACCAAGAAAATTGGGTTCCATGTTTAGTACCCCCAAAAGATAAATAAGTTGATGTGAAGGTATATTTTAAGAGACAATTACAGGAACTATTCATTTAGGAGTTATCAAACTGTCTCTAAAAAAATCTTTTTTTTTTTAACCCTGATCAAAATACTAGTAATGTTATTTCGTCTTAGAAAAATTGTCAGGTATATTCTACATTTTGAAAGTTTGATATATAAAAATTTAATTTTTAGAAATGAACTGAACTGTCTTCATTTTTCAGAGTGGATCACTGTATTGGAGTGTTGGGGTGTGTGTGTATGTGTTTGTGTGTGTGTGTGTGTGTGTGTGTGTGTTTTTGCATGTATGTGTAACATGTTCCTTTAAACTATTTAAACCATGATTGTATTGAAAAATTTTAATTAACACAAAGTTTTTCAAACATGCCATTCCTTAAAAAGAAGCATCAATCACCTAGAATAACAGTTAAATTTTTAAATCTTTACACCAAAAGTGTGTTGTAACATTAAAATATTTAAAAGCCAGTTAAGTATATCTGTACATTAATTTGATGTATACTATATTTAAAATATATTGTACTCACTGGCCAATGAATGCAGTGCACCATTACTTGGTAGAAATTCCTCTTACTATCACAACTTAATTCATTTTAACTTATAATTATTTGAAGACGTTTAATCTGCTCTTGGGGAAAGAGTTCATTCATTATCTTTCTAGGTTTGCTCAAGGGCCTAGAAGCAGAGGGATGTCCTAGATGACCTTTAAAGATCCCTTCTAGTCCTAGGACTCTGTCATAAATTAAAGTTTTATGACCACATTATGCATAAGCATCAGTGGATCTGGAAGACAATGAGGATGAAGTCTGTGCTCAGACTCTCCCTCTTAGTATTTATGCTTCCTATTCATTTCATGCATAACTAATTTCATATAGCAATTGGTAATCGCATCTTGGTAATGACACCACAAGCATCACAAAACAATTGCAATCATGGCTGCAATTCATTGTAACTACAGCTAAATGCCAGCACTGCAGCTGAAATACCTCCCTGACCCGCCCAAATAAAGGATGAGAATAAAATATAGCTTTAAAATGGTCACCTTCACTAACTAGCTTTGAGTTCCAAATAGACTGGGTTCTTACTTTTTTTTCCCCTGCATTTTCAAGGACATAGTGATTTATTGAGACAGTGAGGCCTGGGAGTTAGTCCCCCTTTTCAAATAAAAAGACACACTTTCCCCATTTATTCCACTCCACCAATGCCACCATGTTTGTGCAATTTCTCATTGCTTTACAGATATGTTGATGTTTATGCATAATGTGATCATAAATAAAAAGATACATTTTTTTTCTGTCATGCATTCCATTGAATCAACAACAAATTCAAGCATAAGAAGTGATTATCATGAACACGTTAAACTCAAAGTCTGGTCTCTTCTCTGGGGTCTAAAGCCAGCATCTGCTGATGGTATCTTGCAAGGTTATTTGAAATGTGCTAATAACATTGTAATAATTAATAACATACATTTTAGGACACTTCCAATTTTCACATTACACATTCAGTTCTTTTTTTTAATAAAAGATAAAAAATTGTTAAATATATCTAGTCAATGTTTACCATTTCAAAATCATATATGAGAGATCAGAGGCCCCAAAAATCTAAGTAATGTTTCTCTTGTCTTCTGGATTAATTTCTCATTGCTATAAAATTGAATAGCTAGATGGTATGAAACAATTCAGAAGCCCATGTATACTGGGATGCTGAACCTGGCCTTGTATCCTCCTGATTGATGGGAGCTGTTTCTCCCACAAACTCAGTTGGCCTTCAGCTACTCTGTGACTGTACAAAGATGTTGATTGTCAGAGTTGAGTGACCAATCTTTGTGATTGCATCCTTCATTCTATTAACTAATGTAAAGACACTATATTTTTCTAAGTCAGAATTTCAGTGCATTGAATAGCTTCAAGAAAAAGAAGTTATTTCTCTAGTTCTTCTAACCTTGAAACAATTGGGTTCTTAGGTGAGTAAGGTTGGGTTTACCTTAGTCAACCCTTTACTAGTTACCATAAAAGAACAGACTTGTATATTTCACCATGTATCGCTAACACTCTTAATTTTAAACCATATCTTTTTATTTGATTTAACATAGGTACATTTCAGGCACTTCATAAATTAGTCTGTAAATGAACGTGACCAAGTATGTCTCCCAAACATTAAATGATATATTTTACTCCTTAAATATCAACCATTTTCATTTGTGAATTCTATTCTATTTGTCTGAATGGTTATGTTTCAATTTTTCCCCAAATACATACCAAATTTGTATTTAAAAAACAGACATACATAAGTTATTACTGACTTCAAGTGTTTCAAAAAGATGTTTGTTTTAGGTATTGGTGACATAGTAGATCAATGAGTAAATGTATCTACTGACATTCTCACAAGAGCAAGCCTGGTACCCCTAGAATGTGAATAATTTTATACCAGTGACATATACCAAACTGCCTTTACATAAAGTTGTCAGCAGGAACTACTCCTCACTTGTCCAAAAGAATAAGACTTAAAAAGAGTAAGAGGGAATTAAACTTTTAGAGATGAAAAATCTAGAAATTTTGAGCCCATTTGTCTTTTTAGGGGAAAATAAGAGGACTAAAAATAAGAGGAAGGGAGGAAGGGATATATTGGCTTTTGAATTGCCAAAAGGTCACACTAACCAAATGCATTACAGCATTACAGGGAACAGAAGAATTAATGAGCTTTGAATCTCCCAGGAAAAATAGATCTGGGAACTCCAGTTTATATTCAAAATATTAAAGCCATAGAAGCATGTCCTACTCACTATAAAAAAATAGCAAACTTAACAATAAATACGACTTTGGAAAAAGAGTGAATGAAACTATATTACAGGAGAATAATAACAATGTGAGTTTGTATACATTAAATTATTACTAATTATTAGCATCTTCATTTAATTTCATAATTATGCTTAATTTAATATTTGTTAGGTTTTGTGTCAACAAAATTATTTTACACATATGTTGATTTGTTACTGTTATCTTAAAAAACAGTAAAATTCTTAGAGAAGGAAAATTGCCTAGTTCTGGTTCCAAATAAGTGGTGTCTTTGAAAAATTGTCAAACTTAGGGTTTACTAGTCAGTTGCTCTAAATTATGTTTTAAATTTCATAACTATACTATATTCAACCAAAAACTCTTATGGTTGTGAAAATTGTATAGATAATTTGATCAACATATACCTGGACTTTGGTGCAAAGCATATTTTAGCTGGCGAGGAATTACTTTAATTCTTAAATCTACTTTTCATCTTATACAAACCATAGAATTTCAGCAGTAATCCTTGGGAGATGAGTCTATTGAGCAGTTCTTAACAGAAGTAAAGTTCCAACATGAAGATTCCAGACTTTTTCTGACACTTTAATTTTAATAAAGGATAAAAAGAAGCTGCTAATGTCTTAAGGGAAAATTAACTCACATGTTTTTGCTTGACATAAAACTAAATACTGAACACATGTTTCTATAAGTGCCATCTGATGCTGCCTTACTCCTGCTTGCATTTATAATAAGCCTTCGGGCTTGGCCTATGTAATAAACCCATGGGATACTGTCTTTCTTTCTTTCTTTTTTTTTTAAGAGACAGGGTCTCATTCTATTGCTCAGGCTAGAGGGGAGTCGCCCAATTATAGCTCACTGCAGCCTTGAACTCCTGGGCTCAAGCAATCCTCCCACTGCCTCCTGAGTAGCTGAAGCTAAAAGCACGTGCCACCATACCCAGCTATGCCCAGCTATTTTATTTTATTTTATTTTTTAGAAATATAGTCTCAGTACGTTGCCCAGGTTGGTCCCAAACTCCTGGCCTCAAGCGATCCTCTCACCTCAGCTTCCCAAAATGGTGGGATTACCAGCATGGACCATTGCACCTGGCCAGGGATACTGTACTGCCATTCAAGAGAAGAACATATTGTTCTATGTAAAGTTCATCAAAACAAGTTCTAAAAACTTTATGGTGCTGAATCCCCAGATTCTGGATTACTGTTAAATTTTATAAAGCAATTTTCTTCCTTGTAATCATTTTGATGCTATAAAGCTTTCCTGCACAAAGAAGTACAAATTCTTGGTAGAAAGATGTGGTACAGTATCCATTTCAGAAGGAGCATGTTTAATTTGCATTATGATACACATTTTTTATTACTCTCTTTTTCCTTTAATTTGAAAATCAGAGGTTCCACAGAGCATTCACTGCTTGTTCCAAATAGTCACTTATGGTAAATAGACTTTAATAATGTTTAAGGGGCATGGGAGTATCACAGGAAAGATCGATGACTAATGAAGCCCTCTATGTAATCCAAACCTTGCTCTAATATGACTTTTTCTTCCTACTTCAATTTGTTTATTTTTGAGATTGTAGAAAGATAGCCTCTTTCGCATGGAGACAGACACTCTCCTTCTCCAAAAATGCCAATATCCTTTATTTGATTTGTTCTGCAATAGACCCTCAATCTGCCATGTTCAAATAACATTATGGCTTGGCTCTATTTTTCATATTAGAAAGTAATCAACATAGAATCAATAGGAAGCCATGTTTACTCAATAATTAATTAAATTTCCTAGAGAAAATGGATGTGCAATAATTTAGTAATTGTTTTTATTTTGACCAAGGTTTCCACAACCATCTTTAAAAGGATCAGTCTAGAAGTATGGGAAATCACTGGAAAAGAATCACAGGAGACAGACAATGTGGCCATCAGATATGCCGGTACAAACAGTCACTGTGCTCAGAGCACTTGACTGCTTCAACCAGGGCCAAAAAGTAGCCTTTTAAAGTGGGTAGCATCATCTGAAATCTGGGATACACCTATACTTCTTGAAAGTAGAGAAATTCCCTTCTCTCTTCTTTCATGGTTTCATGCAGAGAATGTTCCATTAGAAAATAGTCCTAGTTGGCCAGGTGTGGTCACTCACACCTATAATCCCAGCACTTTGGGAGACCAAAGCAGGAGGATCATTTGAGGCCAGGAATTTGAGGCCAGCCGGGACAACATAGTAAGACCCTCCATCTCTATTAATATGTTTATATTAATATATATACATGAAAAACTTTCTGCTAGCCCTTTTTTGTTGCCTCAGTCTCCAGGAAAGAATTGCTTTTCTGATTAATATATTTGGGGAAAATAGTTGATTATGGCCAAAATAACAACTTTTTTCCCCTTTCCATATCTTCAGGAAGATCTACTCTGGTCTCTGTCTTACATAGACCAGGCCAAATTTCTGCCACTCTTGCCAGGGACTGGCTGAATCAGTCTAATTCTGACTTAAAAGTACTACCAAGTCCAGTGAGACCACAAATCTAAATCATCTCCTCTAATTCAGCTTTTTCAGTAGCACAGCTGCTATTTCTGTTGCCATCAATTTGACGCTTATGTTTATTCTTTTATCAGTTTTGAACTTGGATGGAAAGTGAGGCATTACTTCTTGATAGAGTAAAGTCCCAGTACCCATCTCAGAGAGCCACAGTGCACACGAGTTTGCAGGACACACGGGCTTATCATCGTTTATCTTCATATCACCCAGTGTATATGATCAGAAGAAGCTGGGTGTTTATGTGTACACATGTGTGTGAGTGTGTGACTGCCTTGTGTGCATGTGTGTGTCTATGAATAATATGAGAGCTGGCATATCATGGAATGATTTTAGCAGAATATATTTTGGAAAATGCTGGTGGTGGGAAGAACTTGTTGTTATTCCTGATATTATCATGGACAATCTATTTACTCAAGTTGAACCTCAGTTTTCTTATACATTTTTTTTTCTTTTTTTAGTTGTAGTCTGGCTTTGTTGCCCAGGCTAAAAACAGTGGCATGATCATAGCTTACTAAAGTCTTGAATGCCTGACCTCAAGTAATCCTCTTGCCTCGGCCTCCCAAAGTGCTGGGTTTACAGACATAAGTCATTGCACCCAGCCAATTTCCATGTATTTAAAATGGGGATAACCAGATCAACATTAGTGACTTGTGGTGAAGGGTAAATGACATAATATGAGGAAAGTTTCCAGCACAGTATAACATCTTCAATGAATATTTATTTCCATCTTGCATGAACTTCTTTCAAGTAGAGATGAGAATGCCACAAAACATGTAGCCTAATTTCACTAAAAATGTGATTCTCCTGAGTCTTGTGTCATTTAGCACAGGAAATTGTTGCTGTTACTGTTGATCTGGTAAACTCCCTACGTTGGGTCTCCTACTAAATATCTAATTCCTCAACGAGGTCTTTCTTAATAAAAATTATCTCTCTCCCTTTGCACTTTCTCATGTATCACTGCACAGATTATAATTTTTAATGTCCTATGTATTTTAATAACTGTTTGCTTAGAACTTATTCCCAATAAGAATGCCATATTCACAAGGAAAGGATCTCAATCTACTTGACTCAGTGCTGTATATTAAAGGGCTAGCACAGAGTAGGCAACACAAATTGGTTGAATGAATGAATACATTAAAGGAAAATTAAAGTGCCCGTAGAATCAAAGTATGCATCTGATAAGGGTAAGGGCAGACAAGACTTCTTAGTGCATTTTTTTTTTTCATTTAAAATATCAAGGTATGATATAAGATTCTGCTTTTGTTTTTAAGGAAGAGAATGACCTCGCTGAACAATATCTCACTTGGCAAGATCCATTCTTTTAAAATCAATAAACATGTTCCAAAAAAGAATTGGAAAGGTTGCAGCTGAAATGATCCATCAAACTAGACTCATAAGGGCCATGCATGTCCAACCACGCACTCTCGTCCTGCCTTAGAGTTGAAGGTTATTATGAGAGTTGCCGTATCTGCTGCTCAAGGAGAATGGTCAATATTTATATTCAGCTTGGATCTCCTGAACACTATTTCTTTTCCCAGAAAGAGTGTATTTGGCCCTGTGAATTTCTCAAACAGCATCTTGGGTAAAACATGTCTGTAGCCCTCCAGGGAGGGCCACTCATTGAGGAATATACAATTTGCCTGAGTTGAAGGGTCATCTCTCTCTAATGACATGATTCATATATACATTGTTTTCTTTTGCTTTTGCAAATGCCTTCACAAAGAAGCGGCAGTGAAATTTAAAAGGTACTTACTTAAAATACAGATTGTTTGCAAAGTATATTAGCTAAATTCCAGCCGAGCCAAACTCAAATGTACTAAACCCATAAAAAGTAATACAATGCTTTATTACATCTTAAGGCTGGTAGCATCTTTTGTTAGGAAACCATTCCAAATCTTTCTGCTTTTCTCTTTAATAAATAGAAATAAAGAATGCTCAGAAAAGACATGCATCAAATACTTTCTTGTGTGTGGTTTGAAGGGACAGAGGAACAGTTCTTTGATTTATTGAAGTCAAATCTGTTTTAGTGCACTAAGGGACAATTAACATTATAGATCATTCATTCTTTACTCTCAGGACATAAAAGCAGAAGCCTCAGATACAACTAGCTCTGTCTCCTTCAACAGCTCCAAAAGGGACTGGCTACTGTCAGATTTTTATCAAGATGACATACATATTTAAATATAAACATTATGGAAGTCAGTCAGATTTAGTGAAAAGAACGTAGACTTGGGAACCAGATTGAGCTGGGATTAAATCATGGTATAGCTTTTTATTCTGTGTTACCTTGGGCAAATTATTTATACCACTCAGAGCCTCAATTTCCAATCTATAAGGTGGATAAATACTTTTTATTATTTGAACAGTTGTTTTCCAATTATAGATAATGTATAAAACATGTAAGCAGTGCTTGGGTCATAGGGCATACTCAATCAAGGCTATCAATATTATTATTATTACATGATTTAGAACAAAGTAGCAAGTTCAAACTCCTCTAGGGTCCTGGACAGGTAACATACATGACAGCGATGGGCCTCATGTAAAAAGACTTGTGGCGACCATCATGAGAAGAAAATTCTGAGTATTGACAACAGCGTTAACAGTCACAGCTTCTTTTTGATGACTGTTTCTTCAGTCAATTCAAATATCTTTCCTATAATTTTAGTTTCTCACACAATTCTTACCTATACCTTTCTTTCATTTTCTTAAACACCTTCAATGTCTCCCCATCCCAAGTTTTTAAAAAAGAAAAGATAAAGAATAACAAAACTTGATTCCATACCCCTTCTAGTTCTATTTCTGCTATCCTCACTTTCTCATGCAAACTCTTTGAAAGGACAGACTTTGCTCCATTCTACTTAATCATGCTCTCACTTTCCACCTTTAATTGACTTCTTTTCCTAAAACTTCAGCAGCATGAGTCACTGAAGTCAGCTATAATGTCCTAATTGTCTGATGCAAGGGCTGTTTTACAGTCGTAATCTTACATGGACCCATTCTCTGTTTCATGGATGAATTTTAAAGACCTAATAATTTCTGCACTTAGTCTACAGCTCTACAGACTGTAGACTCTTTCTAATCACCTCAACATCCTCAGGGTTTCTGAAACAAACCTATGCTGATGATTCAAAATATCTCTCTCTAGCCAGACCATGAGCTTTAGCTTCAAACTTTTACATACAAATACTTGCTAGGTTTCAGCCAATGTTCATCTAACATTTGAGCGCAGCATGTCCAGCACTGTACTCATTCATTTCTCCCTGAAATAATACCTCCTTTTGTGATCTCTGCTTTTGTGTTGAACCCCTGAACCTATGTGGTAGTGCAAGCTGTCGTGCAGGGAATCTTTGATCTCTCTTTCTTTCTCTCTCTCTCTCTCTGTCTGTCTGTCTCTCTCTCTCTCTCTCTCTCTCTCTCTCTCTCTCTCTCTCTCTTTGTCTCTCTCTCTCTCTCCCTATCTCTTTCTTACTCAACCTTCCCAACATCCATCCATTGTAAAAGCCCACAGTGTACCTCTTAAGACTTTCTCAAAGCTGCTGCCTCCTACGTCACTATTCTTACAACTGCCATAGACCAGACTCCCATTCTTTCTTCTCTAGAGAACTACAGTTGTGTTTTAACTGATTGTCTCTTTCAGATCTTTCTTCATATAATTGCCGAATGATCTATCTAAAAGTAATCCTGATGATGTTATTCAACTCCTAAAACTTTTCTTTGGCCATCAATTATTGACTAACTCAGATCAACTTAACGTGACAGTTAGTGTCTCCATCTCTGTGACCTGCCAAACTTGGTCATGGTCATGTCTCAAATTGGGGGTTTCCCAGGCATTGATTTGGCAATGCCAACCCACTGAACTGCATGCATGACTAAAGCTGAATATGAATGGAACCCATAAACCCAACACTCTACCTCTAGTAAATATACCCTAGAGAAATATGTTCCCTAAAAGACATTATCAGGAGTGTTCATAACTTGTATATCCACAATATCCTCTTGAATCTGCCCAATATCCATATACAATAGAATGGACACAAAAGTAATCACCTATCTTTTCCCTGGAATACTATACTGTAATGTAAATGAATGAACTGCAAACAGTGATGGATGGCTTTTATTTATTTTTTAAAGTTTTGATTCAAGGGGTACATATACATGTGCAGGTTTGCTACATGGGTATATTGGGTGATGGCAAGGTTTGGACTTCTATGGAGCCCATTGTCCAAATGATGTGCATGGTACCCAATGGGCAGTTTTCAACGCTTTCTCCACCCTATCCCCACTTTAGTGGTCTCGGTGTCTGTTGTTCCCATATGGATGGATTTTAAAGACCTAACAATGAACAAATGAGGCCAGACACAAAAAAGCATATCCTACATCATTTTAATTATATAGTATTTATAAACATGGGCAAAACAAAACTGTGGCATTTAGAATTTAGAAGAGTGGATTTCCTAGGTGGAACACCCACCAAAACCTCCAGAGGTTTCTTATCTTCCCCAGAATAGAAACCACAGTCCTTTAAAAAGATTGAATCAGCTACTTCTTCCATTATTATTTCTCGGACATACCTCCTAATAGTCTTTTTCTTGCCTACTGCTTCAGCTACATTGATTTTTCTGGTTTGTCTTTAAAAAGTTCAGCGTGCCCCTGCCTCAGGGCCTTTGCACCTGCTATTGCCTCTGCTCTTAATGCTCATTCCTCAGACAGCTATCAGGTAGATATCTGTCATGTAGATATCTGAGGGTAGATAGTTCCCTAATTTCATTCAGACTTGCTAAAATGTCATTTTCCCCAGTGAAGACTTATTTGACTATCTCCATCCAATTGTAATGACCTCTTTCCCACGCATCCACTAACACGTCTTACCTCTTTGTCTAACTTCAGTCTTCTCTCTGGTTCTTTTAGCTATTTAAATATTATATATCATAATAATTTACCATCTTTATGGTCTTTCTCTTCCACTAGAATAAGCTCCAGAGGGCAGGGATTTTATATTTTGCTTGCTTTATTTATCACTCTATTCACAGTGCCTGAGAGAAGTTGTAGCATAATAAGCTTCAGGAAATATTTCTTGAACTAATGAAAGAAGCAGTCATGTGTCCTAAATCCCAAAGCCTTATGAGCCAACCCAGCAATAAGTCACATTTCTTTTCTCAGAATAGGAATTAGAAGGTGCAGTCAAGACAGGGATGAGGGGCAAGTGACTCTTCTCATATGGGAAGGGGTGGTAGGTAGGGACATATCGACTTTAGTCCCAAGTAGATACATTTACTTTTGGCTACTTTTAAAATAATTGTAAAATTTGTTTGAGTAGAAAATCGCATCGAAAACAAAACATGTCACATTTTGCCAATGGCATTGAAAACTGTAAACTGGACTGCTCTTGAACACAAGGGGGCACAGAGCAAGCTGTGCTGTATCAGTGCTAGTAACAGAACTATCGTTTTAATGGTGTGGGGTTGCCCTACTGGAATAAGTTTCACTTCATGACTTTAAGTAATCATTCCTTCTAAAACACATAGGTTGAGAATTTGGACTTTTAGATATAAATATACGTGGTGAAGTACTTTGAAACTAAATGCATCACAATAATGTTGATCCATGCAGTAATCCTTTATTCCTGTGCATCATTCATTTTCTTCCTTTTTTTTGACAAATAAAGATGGTATACATTCAAGGCATCTACATGAAGATTTGATATATCTATACTTTGTGTAATGATTATCTCAGTCAAATTAATTAACATATCCATCACCACCCAAGCTGTGCAGTATGTCTCCAAACTCATTCATCTTATAACTGAAATTTTGTATCTCTTGATCAACATGTCCCCAATTTCCCTGCCCACAGCCCCAGGCAAACACCATTGTACCCTCTGTTTCTATGAGTTTAATTTTTTAGAGTTCAGATATAAGTGAGATCATACAGAATTTGTCTTCTGTGTCTTCATTATTTCACTTAGCATAATGTCATCCAAGTTTACCCATGTCGTCACAAATGACAGAATTTTCTTTTTTTGTGAGGGCTAAATAATATTCCATTGTATATATGGGTGTCAAATGACCAAGTGGTCTAGGGTGCCAAACTCAAGATGCAGTCACCATTCTTATGGTCCTGTTTGCCATGTCCCATTACTTTTGGAATGGGTCCATGGATGTCAGCATGAGCTGCCTGGTGGAAACACCTGGAAATAATAAAAATAATGCTGATACCTGGATCCCACTGTCAGAGATTCTGATTTAATTGCTCCTGGGAACAACTGAGCATCAGGTTTTTATTTTATTTTTTCCTTAAGTTATCCAGGTGATTTAGTTAAGGTACAGAACCACTTGTCTACATAGTTAACATTTTTAATTTGTGAAATACATAAATGTTTCTTTGGTTTTTTCTTCCTTTTTGCATTCAATTTTAAAAAATTCTTTCCACAAATATTGGTTGAGACCAGTTCAATAAATGAGTCAGCACTTATTAGCAGCCAGGTGTAGACTAGTAAATACCACTGGTCTGAACACTACCTAGTCACTGCTATAGTCACTTATAGTCTATTCCTTTGCAAAAATGATACTGTCATCTAACTGTGTTACAGCTCAGATAGAATAATCTCTTTGAATAGTTGGAAGAAGTTGTCACTAGCCATGAAGACAAATGACTCTGAAGTGAAACTGTGGGGTGTCAGAATATTATTAACAGTGACAAGAAATCTCCCAGATTTTTTTCCATGCACTTCCCCACCAGAAACTACATGAGCTTTTCTTTCAGTTCCTTCTTTGTTTTCTTCTTCCAGTAACTTCCATGTATTTTCCAGTTATCATTTCATTGTCAAATTGTGAGGATTTTAAATGCTCACTCAGAATGGTGCTTACACCTGAAGCATTTTTGTTTATGAACTAAGGGAAATGAGCTGACCATTGAATAACTACATGTGATTTTGGCTCTTACTATTCATTTTCTTTCAAAGAGAGGTAGGAATGGAAATAGCAGATACTCAGGACACCAAAAAGGAAGGAGGGTAAAAAGAGGGTTAGGGAACAGAAATTGCCTATTGGGCACAGTGTTTTGGCTATCTGGGACTCAATCCCTACCATTACACAATATGTCCATGTAACAAACATGAATATGTATCCCCCCTAAATCTAAAATTAAAAAAATAAAAACAAATAAATAAAGAGAGGTGGGGAGATAATTGCCAAAGGCAAATCCGCCTAATAACATATAAACACTTAGTAATGTTCCAACCGTCGCTAGTATTTAATGAAAACACAAGTAGTAGCACAGTATATCAAATTCAAATAAGACAACTACTGCTAATCATTATGATAACTCACATTTATACATTTATTGAGCTTTTTTGTTAGGCAAAAAAATTATTTACATGAATTATCTCATTTCTTTCTCAAGGGATAAATGTGAGGTACTATTATTATTTGTTTTAAAAGAAAAGTAAACGAAGCACAGAGAATTGACACTTGTGTACTGACCTTTCTGTGTTAAATAAATGCACATGGATATGGATGTCCTTTTAAATTTAGATACCTACTCAAAATGCCTTTGTATTTGAGCTGCAAACTCTTCAAAGCCTCAAACAGCACATCATTCTTCTTGCTTATTTTATAAAGAATGGCCTTGTTTTCCAGTTAATGTTGTCATGAGTCAGGTAGTTCATGGGTTTCAATTCAGCAAAATTTCCAGAGGAGAATGTTTTTATATGTTTTATATAAAAGTAGGGATGTCAAAATCTAATCCATGGTATCAGAGTCTTGCCAAAACGTTGTTCAGACTGAAATAAAAAACACAATCTCCCACGGGGTTCTCTTCCATAATGAAATCATTGAGATATGAAGGGCCCTAGGAGGAGAGGACTTTTCAAGTTCTAGCCATTGGCAAATAAGAAACCAATTGAGATTTGTTTTTAAAAGAAGATGGTGTAATATTCCTATAGTTTGATATTAGGAGTGAAGCCAAAAACCTAAATTGTGGACCATCTGGAGAAGAAATATAATAAAGAAAGCCAACAAAAATATAATTACAACAACTGGCTTAGAAATAACAACTGCATTTATTAAGAACAGCCAAGTAGGGATGTCGAGAACAAAATCAGAGTTGAATTTCCATTTTAGCTTGATTGTGGGAATAAGAAGGAAAAATGCCCTTGTGTGGAAAGTCAACCCCATGAGCAAGAGATATGAAAAGAATTTGGTAAAACATCAGATATAGAAAACCCACATTTAAAATTCTGTCCAATTGTTTTTCCAAATAAATAAATAATGAAAGGGTATTAACCATGAGAAAGTCTATGGTTCTACCCCGTAGTGCAGAGTTAAGAAAAATGTGGTCTTTTTTTTTCATAAACTTAAATCTGACCTTGTATAGGAAAACACAAGTCCACAGAAATCAAGAAGGAGAGTTGTTTAAGAATATTAAAGTGTGGTTTCATTTAAAAAAATTTTTCAAGTTGGGATCTCACTCTGTCACCCAAGTTGGAGTGCAGTAGCATGAACGCAGTTCACCACAGCCTCGATTTCCTGGGCTCAAGTGATCCATCAGCCTCAGCTTCACGAGTAGCTGGAGCTACAAGCAAGTACCATCATAGCGGTCTAATTTTGTTTTGTTTTTCAGGGATGAGGTCTCACTATGTTGCTCAGGCTGTTCTTCAACTCCAGGGCTCAAGCTGCTGTCTGGTCTTGACTTCCCAAAGTGCTGGAATTATTGGTATAAGCCACTGCACCCAGCCAATAATAAAATTATTAAAATAGACTTCAGTGTGGTCATTAAAAGACAACCTGTAATAATCAAACAGACCTTCTCTACTTCCTAAAGTATTAAAACAGGGACCCACTTAATTGATAATTATAAGGAACATATTAGATGTACAGAAACCCTTAATTCATTCAAACCATGTGGCAGACACCATGCTAAGTATGATTACTGAAATAAATAGAAAAATACACACTTTTTCCTCATGCCAGATTTGAGGAGAGAAAAAATTGAAGGATTTTCAAAAGAAATAATTAATGAAAGGATATCAACTATATGTTAGAGGCTATGATTAATTCTAACCGATATTGCAGAGTTGAGACAAAGATAGTCTTTCCTTCAAGAAGCTTACATGTACAGAAGCTTACATGTACAGAAAAACATGATGGTCACAGAAATAGAGGGAGAGAACTGATAAAAAAAATAAATGTGTAGTTGAGTTTTTTATGACTAAGATTCTTTTAATCATCTTGATTTAAGAAGCAATGAATTGATTATTTTTAAAATAATTTTTAATGATTAAGATATAATGTGAAAAAAAGGAGATTGCTTTAGTGAGAGAGTGAAAAACAATACTAGAAAAGCCTCCAAGAGTAGATTTACCTACAGAAAACTATTCTTAGGAGGAGGACAGGCAGTGTGTGAAAGATGCATTAACACAAACTTAGAACCTTAAAAGGAAAGGTTGGCTGGCTCATCGAGAAAACATCAAGTAGTTTGCTATGAGTGTATTAATAATGGTGGCAGGTGATTCAAAAGCAGTAAGGGAATATCAAGTCAAATCAAAATGAAAAAGAGTTTTGACTTGAGATTGATAGGGAATCAATAATTGATTTTCTGTGGGGAAGTGATACAAACTGATCTACCTTTGTATAACAAGCTACATCTTAAAACTTGATTATGTGGCAAATTAATCAAATCTAGTCATTTGTCATTTGGATTTTAGATCTAGAGTTAGAGAGGAGTCTAAAATGTATAACGAAAAATGTATGTGGATCTCACTGCTTCACCCTTCTGTGGTCTTTGGATATTTACATGTCTCAAATATTCACTCAAAACTGATATTGATTTTTGACTTGCTGTAAAATGTTCAGATACTTAGTGTCTATCCTTTCTAAAAATATACAGTTGGGAGGGGCAAAAATCCTTGGAATTTATTTATTTTTAAATGTGTATTTATTCCTTTATTTTTACATGTTTAAACTTCAGTCACCTTAAATTACTCCTCTTTTGATGCAATACACCAATGGAGACCATTTTTCCTCTACTCAAAACAATTTTTGAACTCATCAATTTGGATGACTTTTAGTACTTCTGCCATTTTTTGATTCACCTTTTCCACATTGGCAAAATGTCCCTTGGAGGACATTTTTCATTTTGGGTAGTTAAAAAAAAGTAATAGTTACTCCAGGAAAGATCAAGTGAATAGAGAGGGTGTGGCATGGGAATCATGCCATTTTTGATCAAAAACTGCTGAACATTCAGTGTGATGTGAGCAGGTGAGCTTGTAAATCACCCATCCTGAAATGGGAAATGTGTTGAAATAATCTTCTGCCTCCCTCTCCAAAAAAAAAAACACTGAAGCAAAACACAATCTCTCACAACAATACTAAATACTAGCTGGTACACTGATGCTGATGGGTTCCTAGAACACTCTCACCTAGAGGGGGAAGCCTGTACTACAAAGGATCCACCCTCCAAAAGATAACTCTGGGTTTTGCGGGTCCCTGCTCATAATATTGTATCGCTTTCAGCTGTTTGATTTGGCCAAAACTTATTATTCCCTTTCTGTGCTGCTGAGTCTGGGCTAGCCTTCCCGTGGCCTTCTACCTGCTCCCTCCGTTCCTCCTCTCTTCCATTTGTTTTCTAGGACACGCCTCGAAATCTTCAAATTTCTTAGGTGAAGACTCCCTCTAAGAGAAATTCCCTGGGAAACACCCTGACCCACAGCCCCTCAAAACCCAAAGAAACTGTGCTCCATAGCACCTTTGCTATTTGCAGGTTTTAATTATATTTGGGTGGTGATTGACTTGTGCTCTTCTAGGTGACTCTCTTCCCCTCCAGAACGTGAAGTTCTCAGGAACATGGCCAGCTAAAAAGTCCCAAACCCTTGACTGAAACGTCTGTCAGAGACTGCAATACTTTTTCTGTGCACCAAGTCTGGTGTGAGGGATGCCCATCTCCCCCATGAGACCTGTTAGGGAAAGCTTTCGGAATTGCCTGTGGTAGAGCCAGAAACAGTATATATATTTCTGCTTTGGGGCCAGAAATTGGAGTCTTAATTTTCCTGGTTGGTTGTCTGCATTTTAACATAGAGAAATTTTCTCTCTCTCTCTCTCTCTCTCACACACACACACACACACACACACACAATAACCTTTTTTTCATCTTTAGTGTTTGCTTTTCCCGTGATGCTTGAAAGATTATTTTGAAGCCCTAGTGTCTATATCTATGTTTGTATTTCTCCTAGTGGTGTTAAGGTATGATTGCTTATTTTGAAAATTAATGTATATTTTTCATATTTTTTCTTTAGAAGTGATATTATTTATAGTTATACAACGTGGTAACCTTAGTAGAGGCTGGATGAGTGTCTTACAGCACCCCCTGTACATTTCTTTACAATTAACTATGAACCTATAATTATCTAAAAACAAGTTTTTCCTAAAAAGGGTATTAGCAATTGCTCCAATTTTAAGATATTTTACTGTTTCAAAAACCTAACTAAATGAGTATTTTTTCCTCAGCTCAGTTTGTATAGCCTAGTGACTTGAATGTATTGAGATTCTCATTATCTCTTGCCTTGACTATCGGAAGGATAATTATTAACCTTCTGGTTTTCAGCATCTTCTCTGAAGCACAAATCAGATCATGCTATTGATCTCTCCTTCACACTCAAAGCTTAAAAGTCCCTGTTAGGAATAGGATGCCCCCTTGACCAGCCTCATCTGAGACATCACCTTCT
Source organism: Carlito syrichta (assembly GCF_000164805.1). NCBI lineage: Eukaryota > Metazoa > Chordata > Mammalia > Primates > Tarsiidae > Carlito > Carlito syrichta. Next base: position 1,488,711 of record NW_007258457.1, on the reverse strand, counting down.
TTTTCTTAGATTATGTCTTTCACCCCTTTCCAATAATTCTAGACCTACCAAGGCTGCATGAACAATCACTCAGGTCTTCTTTTCACCATGGAATTCATTATCATATGCTGATCTGAAACTCTAAATCATAGTAATCCTTGTTGTTCATCATGAAATTAAAACATAAATTATTATGACAATTACTTAATAGCTCATTCTGAAATGTGCATTGTGGAAAAAATAGAGATTCAGAGCTACACAGTCCTGAAACTACTTATTAGCTTTTATCCTTAGGCTCCTCTGAAACTCAGTTTTGTTTTATTTTTTTCTATGAATGGGAATAAGCATACCTACCTCATAGGCTGCCATTGAAATGAAAATAGCTAAGAGATATGTACTATGTGTGGTACACAGGTACTCAGTAGTAATCTCTTCCCTACCTTCATCTCCTAGGTGGCTTCCTCTTAATTATTTCTGATAAACAAGCTTATTCAAACTGTGGAGGAGGAGAAATAGCAGGGTTTCTTGATGTCAAAAAATTTGAGAACCAAAGTCGATTTAAGGCTGATTTTATAGATAATGCAGAAAAGAAATAGGATTCGAACTTGCACATTTATCTGAAGCCTGCTTCACTATGTATACAAGACTGCATGTGAATTTCCTACTTTAAGTGTTTCGAGTTTTAAAATGCAGGCCATGGAAATTAGAGCCAAGAGCAATCTTGACCACCAGTGTTCTGATATTGACCTCAGAGCATTTTTGATGGAATGGATAGGGACAGCATTTGATTTGCATCAGCATGAAAATAAAAACTCTGACACTCTTGGCAAATGTACCTGTGTGGGTCTCTTAGGTGACTAGGAGTGATGAAAAGTTAGAGGAAGATGGATTTTCCCGAATGATAAGGATAATTGGATTGGGGACACAGGTCTAGGCTCTGTCTGGTACACAATCTCAACTCTGACGTGAGAGTGCTCAGCTCAGTTCAGCTCAGCACAGACATTTCATGATGTACACTGTGGTTGCCTGGACCATCTCCCACCTCTGCAGCATGAACTCAGGCTTCAGAAACCAGAGTAGTCCCTAAACTACATAAGGTCTCTGGAAAGCTAGAGGTGTCTGTAATCAGATCCTACGATAACTGAGAAGAAATGTTTCTACTTCAACACAGTAAAGACCACTACAAGAATGTTTACTTTCACTGATACAATAATGGTTTTGCTAAAAATTAGCAGCTTTGCTTAATGCATTTGATTGATTTCAACCAATCAAGGTAACTGGCAACAAAGGTCACAATTGTTTTATGGATTAATATGGACAAAGTGTGACAGTATCTATCTGCATTTACATACTCTACAAAATAGATTCATAAACATATTTATTGGTAAATAAAGCTTGGAGTGATTTATATTGTAAATACTAAAATTGAATGGAGAATTAAGTGTGCAGCACACGTTATTCTTGATATGGCATTATTGATCTATTAACTTGAAGTTATTAATTTATCTTTTCTTTTATCATTTGGGAAAAGTGATGTTGGCATTAAGTGATAGTTAAGATTTTTCTAAAATTTAAGAACAAAGAACTAATATTTAAATCATGGCAGTGACACAGAGGAGGTTTTAGTAAATGTGTGGAAAACAAGTATACTCTCTCCCCAAAAAACCTACGTGGGAATTTGTCATTCATTAAGTTGTTCAGTTTACTCCAGGCCAGAATCTGGCCCTTAAACTTATAGATTCTAAATTTTTTTCCCCTCTGTGTAGCAAGAATGCATTCATCAACCAAGACGGGAAAAAAAAATGCTATTTTATAAAGAGAAGTAGGACTATCTTAAAGCCTGAAATATACCTATTAGCATGATCAGTTTATCTAGTCCATATATATCACTCAGAAAACAAAATCTTAGATAATTTCTCCTTGAGTGTGAAGTCAGATCACAAGTTGCCAGATAGTCAGTTGAAAGGATTTGCCATGTGTCAGTGTAGGTGGAATGTTGGTCATTGGAATCACTGAACACAGTGATTCTCTCAAGCCAGAACTTTGCTGGAACTTTTGCACTTTGCCTCTGTGATTCAATTTTCTGTGCTCTCATGACATTCCAATTCCATTTCTGATGACCATATTCTTCCCTTAAATATATTAACATATTTAAGGGAGTTGTACATAGGTCTTAAAGGGCCAAACTCTACATCATATCTTTAAATTACTTCTTATGTATTAACATTGTTTCTGTAATCTAGAAGTTTAACTTTCAAAGAGAAGTCTTACTGTACTCTTTGTATATTATGAAGGATGCCTCGATATTAATTCCTAAAAGCAACTACAGTTAAGAAAACAAACAAAACATAAAACAAAATTTTTTTTTTCATTGTTGCAGGTGATGGCCCACACTAAAAACAACGGCTTCTACTTATGAACTGCAGCATGAGTGGATATTAAGGTCTTTACAATTTACTGTTCAAATGCTGGAGGATCTTTTCTTCTTGTTTCTTTTGCTGAAGCCCATCCTGAGGGATTCACTCTAATGTTTTTAAGCAGTCTATGAGGTATGTCTACATTGATCATTTTAGCGGGTCCTTGGCATACACAAGTTTAGATATATTCAATTTCTTAGTGTCATGTTTCTCTAAGTATTCTTACCTTCCAATATGTCATTTGAATTAAAAATTGGAAGATCTATTCTTATAATTTTAAAAATAAGTATCAAACAATAGAATTAGCAGACATGTTATTTTGAAAATTAGAGTTTGAGAATGATTCCCTGATTTAAATTTATTTCTCTGTCTTATAGAAAATATGAGTATTGTAGGTTAATCCTTTATTTTGTCCCTTTTTTCTAAGAAAATATTGTGTGTAGTATGAATTTAGTCTTTAAAAATGAAGTTTTATTTAGTTGTTTATTGATTCTTAATTCAAAGATATTATCTATATTTTCTAGGTCAATAAAAAAAACCATTTTTAAATTCTATACTCCCAAATCATAATTTTTATGTGGGCACAGAAAACAAGTTGTCCAAAGATTTATGTTCCCCTTCTATAGAATTTTCTTTTATAGGAAGTAGTTGCCTACCCACGGACTGTGTTTCCTGGTAATACTTGAGTCTTAATAAATCATGTGACCATTTCTTAATAATAGATTTTGAGTAAAAATAAGACATTCCATCTCCACACCTCTCCTCTACCTTCCATGTGAAAATAGAGTAGTTGAATGCCCTAAAAATACTGTAACCACATGACCCCCCCCCCAAAAAAACCTGGGACCTCCTATCACCACATGAAAGATCAGCTGCTCAACACCCATACTGAGTTTTTGTGTGAGTGAAAACTTACCTTCTATTTAGTTTATCTATACAATAGCTTATATTACCTAATGCAGAAACTCAGAATTTTATAAGATAATATTAAAAGTAATATCAGAAGTCATTTAATTCACTCTCTTTTAAGCACTACGCAAGACATTATTAATCCTGAGGACAAATTTGAAATTGGGGAAGGAGTGACTTTAACTAAGAAATACATTTTTCCAAAGCTAGCATTCCAACTATGGTAAATTTATTGACCTTTTCCCCACTTATCCAGATGATTTCAAAGACCCTAAAAATTTCTGTTTGGTTCTGAACTAGAGGAAGCAATATGGAATAAAGAGAGGAAAAAGAAAGGCTACTTTTTTCTTGGATGGAATAAGGACATAGTCTAGTGACTGAAGAATTTCATTCCTAGAATCCTCAGTCACCAACATGGTCGCAAGTGATTCAGGGGTCTATGTTTAATCAAGGTACAAATAAACAAAGAGTGTAATATCAAAGTGGAATGACCAATACTGAGTATACAAAAACACCCTAAAATAGAAAAATAAAAGTTGAGAAATTACTGAGGAGAAGTCAAAGGAAATATGCCAAATCATGTAAGTACATAGAAGCAGAGATCAAATTCTGGACCCCAAATTTTCAGTTCTATTCAATTTGTATTGGTTTTCTGTCAAACAAAGCTAATGTACTTGAATATTCATTATTTTAAATGCTTTTTTTGGATTGTGTTCAATATCTACTGTGAAAATCCAAGACTATATCTAAATAGTAAAAACATTTTTCCCCAGAGCCTTTACATGCCCTTAATTGCTAAAAATGCATTAAAAAAAAAAAAAAACTCTAAACCAGTCTGCTTCCAACTTTGACATCAATGGAATTATTTGAATATATAAAAAAGGAAGATGAAAAGATGAGATCGTTATGACCAAACAGAGATACATTATCTTCTGTTCTGTGCTGAGGTAAGTTATGTTCTCACTAAGAAAGTGACTTTGTTGTGACTCTTTGATAAGCATGAACACCTCTTTCCTGGTCACATACATCCTGGTACAGCTCAATGAAATGCCAACCAAGCATGCATAGATAACAGCCTTCAGATTTCTAATAAGTCTGTCCAAGTTAAATGGAGATGCTGTAATGTGCTGATTCCACGGTTTACTGTGAAGATTAAAGGAAATACTTCATAAAATATATTTAGTATAGTGCCTGGCATAGACTAGTAAATGGAGTCATAACTATTTTTGTTACTATTATTGTAACCTGAATGCCCCTTAGTTTTCTAAAGTTCCTGGGTCTTTTTCCATAACTCATTACCCCATTGTGAAACTGGAGTCCAGTGATCTCCCTCAAATACATATGAGGACCCTTAGCCAGTGGGCACATTGTCAAGATTTCACTTGACACCCTTCTCTACTTTCTAATCTTCTATGCATCTCTGAGATGGCTCCTTCTATGCATCTCTGAGAGGAACCAGTATTCCTCATGCAGCTACTGTGCTCATTAATCTAATTCGGTCCAAAACATGGGGCCACAGTCTTGCCTGCTATTTACTTTTAAACATATCAGTAGTTGTTACCTAATATTATTGTAATTGGCAGCTTATTCCAGGGAATTACATGAAAAATAGTAGCTATCTATAGCTCCATTCATTCACAGGGTTCTGGATTTCCTAGTCTGGCTCCCTGTTATTTGGGCCCACTATTTAGCCTAAGGGATATTTAGCCTAAAACAATGTAATTGTAGAAGAGAAATTTACCAGGATTTTTGGAGGTAGAATGTGTAACATCATAATACAAAAAAATACTGATGATCACCAAAAACTCATAGAAAGTAAGGAACGATATGGAAAAAGACTGGAATATTGCTGAACTAGGAGTGAGATGAGCAGAGATGACCACTCAAGCCATGCTCAAACAGAACAAAATATGTGCAACTATCCCTCACAACTTGAGCCAGTATGTGAATTTGTTGGGGAGCCACACAGGGCCATCCAGTTCAGCATTGGGGGAAAGAATGGCGGAGTGCCTGCCTGTCTTTGCCTAGGAAACAGTGACATCATGGAGTAGTAAACTTGGGGAGTGTGAAGACTTAGGTTGAAGTGCTTCTTGACTACCAACAGACACTAAAATGTCTACTGACCTTGGTGGCAGTCAGTGTAAAAGACTGGACCAAATCAACTCTGGATGCATAATTCCTTACCTGTGTGTTAGAAGCTAGCACTAGTATGAAGGAAACCCCTACTCCCTTCAGTCCCTGAAGACAGACCCCAAGTCTCTAGGCTGCCCAAAAAAGAAATTGATTAGTCACATTCAAATCACTTCCAGAGACCCAGCTCATTCCCCAATAAAACAAATGGGTCTTTTTTGTTTGTTAAGCAGTTTGTTACTTCTTTGTTCAATTCTTCCCATCCTGAACCTTGCCTGTCATTTAGCTCTTCATTCAACAACTTTTTAGTTAACATCAACACTTTTCAGGTAGCTGAGCATAAAGCAATAAATAAACCAGACAAAGACTATTCCCTCAAGGTGTTAATATTATAGAGAAGTAAATCACAGATAAATCATGGATGACAAATATATACAAATCAGGTGTTTATAACTGCTACTGAGGGTACACAGGACAGAGGACATAGGGAAGTTGGATTAAATACTATTTAGTATGTTCTGATCAAGAAAGATATGTCTTTGTAGATGCATTTTGAACAACGACCTGAACGAAGTATTTCTGGGGAATGGCTCTTCTAAGAACTTAGAAAACAATGCTGGTCAAATGCAGTGACTCACTCTGGTACTCTCAACACTTTGAGAGGCCTAGGTAGGAGCATCACTTGAGGCCAGGAGTTAGCAACCATCCTGGACAACACAGCAATATTCTGTCTCTACAAAAAATAAAAATAAAGAATAAATTAATAATAATAATGAATTAGCCAGATGTAGTGGCATGCCCCTGCAATAACAGATACTTGGGAAGATGAGGTGGGAGGATCACTTGAGGCCAGGAGTTAGAGACTGCAGTGAGCTATGATCATGCAACTGTACTCCAGCCTGGGCAACAGAGCAAGACCCTGTCTCAGAAAGAAAGAGAGAGAGCAAGAGAGAGAGAGAGAGGGAAGAAGGGAGGGGTAGAAAGAGAGAAGGAGGAAGGAAGAGGAGGAAGGGGAAGAAGGGAAGAAAGAGGAAGAAGGAAGGAAGGAAGGAAGGAAGGAAGGAAGGAAGGAAGGAAGGAAGGAAGGAAGGAAGGAAGGAAGGTAGGAAGGAAGGAAGGAAGAAAAGAAATGCCATGAGCCTAGGCTGGAGCATGCTTGGGGGAGGGGCTCATCTTGTCTTAATCATAAAGTATTCTCCCTAAACAAAAGGTCCTTCTCTCAAAAATTCAGAATTTGTAGGCATCCCTGGGATATAGATTCATAGCTACAATACTCTGACACCCTTTTAAGTACTGCTGTACTGCACTGTTATGATGATGATGATTATCATTATCATTGCAATTATAAACTGTGGACCAAAGGCTAACTTCACACTGGATCTTTTGGGAAAGCAGACAAAAATGAAGTGTACAGAAAAGGAAGCTTCATAGCTTAAAATACTAATCTACCAACATTATTCAGAACCACGTCACTTCAGTTTGCCTTCAGTGTCCACCAGAAGGATGCACTGTCCTACTGTGCTTCTGTGACTTCAATATATATAATCCTTTCTGAAGATAAACTAGTCAAACAGAAACAAATCTGTGCTGACCAAGACTAATTGATCAGGAATGTTCTATGGATAATTAGAGTTATAATACTTGAATTCCCTTAAATTTTCTTTTTGTTGTTTTTTAGATATTTACAATCTAGTTGAAGAAACAAAATGATTGCTTAATAACAAGTAAAAATGTATGACTTAGCATCATACTATGACCAGCATTTATTTGTTGGATGGATGAAGGAGTACGTACATTGGGTGTTTGATCTTTTGTAAATGTCGCATAGAAAGTCATCACTCAGAAATTAGAGAGGACCCAGTAATTAGGAGTAAGACTACATGGTGTGAGAATGTCTTTGAATGTTCTCACTATGCATCGTGCACAGCCTGGGAAACATTCCTTTCAATTTCAACTCCTAGAGATACACAATAGACATCTTCCCAAACAGCCCACCTGCAACATTCCCAGCTCAGTAAATGACAACCTGTTCTTTCAGCTGCTTAGGCCTGAAACATGGAGACATCACCCCCTTGGTCTCTGAAATCCCACATCTAACTCATCAGCTTAACCCACGTGCTCTACTGTCAAAATACATCGTCTGATCACCCCCTTCAACCTCAACCACAGCCACAACCACTCCTCTTTGGATCTCAAGATTTTTCACCTTAATTATTGCACAAGACATTCCACATTCCTCTCTGCTTCTACCCAAGCTCCCAGGAGTCTTATTATCAACAGAGCAACCAGAGTGCTTTCATCAAAAGTTAAGTTTGAATGTGTCACTTCTCTGTTTAAGATACTGCAGTAGTTGCCTAATTCTCAGGCTAAATCTCAAATCCATACAATCAACTAACAGGCTCTCTGGTACCTCATCTTCTCTTTGCTCTATGAACTCAAATCCCACCACTTTCTTTCTCCCCTTGTTCATTCAGCACCTTTTAGTCTCCTTGTTGATCCTCAGTCACAGAATTGTCGTTTTGTGATTTTTTTTTTTTAACTTACTGATCCCTCTTCAGGGAATATTTTCCCCCATGTATTCACAGGGTGTGTTCCCTTTGCCCTTCAGGACCTCATCTCTGATCAAATGTATTTTCAGAGAAGACTCCCTGACCCAGCTCTTCCAACCTTCCATTATCTGAATCCTGCACTTACCATAGGTTGTATATATGTTTGTTTATTTTCAACTCCCACTTCTCCAGTCTCATGATAGAGAGGACTCCATAGCAGTGGGAAATGTGCTCTGTTCACCATGGTTTCCCCGGATATAGACTTGTGCTAGCATTGTAAGGTGGCTTCACTCCAACTCCAGAGGTAAGCTCAGCTTGAAACACAAGTCACAAAACTCACATCATATTGGTCCCGCCACATGACATGAAACTGACAAACATCACATGTTTTCTTCTTTTCCCGTATTTTCTTTTAAGTGTAAATTTGGTCTGGCTTTGATATTTTGGTACATTTTAGCCACATTTTGGTGGAAAAATATATATCTACAAATCAGAAGTATCTGAAAGAGATGTAAAAGAGAGATGACTGCACTGATAGAAATAGGAAGGGACTCTCTGCTTCTATATATGATGTGCGTTTTTAAATTACAAAAATATTTAATATTACATGCATTTACATTCTTGTCTTATCAAAAAATTATGGTGCTATACGTTTATCTATAGGCTTTAGTATACATTCTTTTTTATGAACTAACTCTTCACTCTTTTTTTTTTAATGTTTAACTTTTCTAGCCACTTTTTCTTTAGAATTTTTAACATAAAATATAACACTGACAGGGTTCTAAGGAGTTAAATATTTTTACATAGTTATAACTCTTGCTGTCAAAAAGCAGGACAGGGCAGAAATTTTACTTAGACTCGGGGAAATTAAGCATTTTGCCTAATTTCACAGAGCTTATGTTTGTCAGAGTCACACCCTTAACACAATTCTAACTCTTAAACCCTGGGCGAACTAAGTATCATTCAGGTCATGAATTCTAAGCTGTCCAAATGCAGTAGAATTTGAAGTTTTCTTGAGGTACTGACATTCTGGTTGATAATATAAAATACATATTCAAGAAATAAGATACACAGAAACTAGACATTTCACGCTCATTTGTGTCTATTTGATTTTTCACAAAATCATACAAGGATAATAGCACATGTCTCAGTATTTTTATCAGGCAGTATAGACAGTTATGCTGTAGTGACAAACTACCCTCAGATTTCAGTGACTTTCCACAACTAATATTGATCTTTATTTAGCTCACTCTGCATTTGTATTGCAATCCAAGTGTGGCTCTAGCCGCTATTTGGGGCACTGAAGTTTCCTGAAAAAGAGAAAGCAGAAATATTGTGAATCACTGTGGGCACACTTCAATTCTGCCTATATTTCATTGGTGAAGAAAAGTTATATGTCAGTTCATTCAGAAGAGGATGTATTACCTTCCAGAAGAGGGGGCACAGCAAAGTCTCATGGTCAAGCTTGACACCTATGGCATTGGTAAGTACAACTCTCCCTGAGGTGGATATATCCTAGAGATAGTACAACCTAGAATATTCAGATGAGGAAACTGGACTCAAAATGAGTAGGTAGTATTTGGCCAGAGTGTGCAATTCCACTCAAACTCATGGTTCAAGTCTCAGTGTTTATTATACTACACTAAATTACGCTAATTTCTAAATTAGTGCCTGCACCATGGATGTCTCTATATAGAAGTCAGTCTTGCCAGCAAAGTTTCCAAATACTGCCTATGCCACTCCCATTCACCCCAACCCCCTATTCTCACCACACCTCCATCTCTATCCTCTGAGATGGAGCATCCAAAAAAGCAAAGTTTGAAAATAATTTAAATATTTAAAATTTAGGCTGAATTCTGTGAACCCCAGATTTTTTCCCCCTATTGTCAAACACAAATAAACAGACTGCTCCCTGAGGTCCTTCACAGCTATAACAATCAGTGGAAGCTAGACTTATTTGGCTCCTCACAGCTGATAGATCATCATTCCCTTTTCCATAATGTTCTTTTGTCATAGATACAAGACATATATCTAGTGTGGGACAAAATATCTTTTTTTTATTTTGCTATTTAAAAGGATGAATCTTTTATAAGGAAACTATTTTACTCTTTAGTGTTTTATAAAAGAAAAAAATGAAATTTAAAAAAAGTGTTGGATTTATTCTTGGCGAAATCCAGATTGCTGGAAATTCTGCAAGTGACCTGACTGCTTCAACAGATAAAGTGTAGAGAAAAAATTTATAGAGAAAATTTACTTTAAAAGGCACATCAGTTAAATATAATTGCTCCTCATTTGAGCAAACCAACTGCAAAAATGGTATGCAATAATAAAGGATACTTGAAACCTGATTGTATATTTAAAATTATAGAATTAATATTGTTATTGTTTCCACCTTTAGAATATTGTATTTTTAGAGGTCCATGTTCAATATTTACAGATTAAATGATATGATGTCTGAAAAACAAATTCCAAGACAATGTTAAGAGGAATAGATAGAAATATGGATGAAATGAGGATATCGCTGAGTTAATAATAGTTAAAGTTGGATATTGCTGAAAACATCAGAATTCCTTGTACTCTTCTTTTTTTGTTGTTGCTGACTTCAAATTTCTCATATTAAAATATTTATGGCAATTTATGTAGCAATCCCTGCCTAATATTTAAGACCATAATATCCATTTTGTTGTGCCTTTTTAAATTTATAAAATCTAATCATGTGCGTAAATCCAATCATCTTATTATTTATTTATAAGTTGACACCAGAAGACTAAAAAGTGAGGTCACTGAAAATGTGCTGCCACATTTAGATTATCGGAGCCATAGACAAACATCAAAGCCACCTATTTGTATAGACTGTGGCCAGATTGGACCAAAATGAACATTCGCCTACTTATGGCATGATTTTTCGGAGAAAGAGGATTAACTGCATTTCAATGTGTTCCCATTGACATTGAGTATAATTTACCTGATATTTGAAATACATAGAAGAAACAAATGTTTTCTATCTTAATGTCTCAATTTGAAGTATTCCATTTTCTACTTAAAATAACACAAGGATTTGAATGTGAAAAAGAAGAACATCTGAATGCTGAAGATCTTTATCAATCTTAATGCAACACACTCAAAAGTATGGTAACTCCATTTATTTCTTACGCTAAAAAATTCACCCACAGAATATATATTTGCAACTTAGTCATGACTTTGGTTTGCAATGTCAACATGAGATTCCTTCCAGTCAGCAGTTCTTCCTGCAAATTCTATACAACAATATCTGAATTTTATTTTTAATATGGCACTTACATATTTGGGATGTCAGCTTGCCAGCAAAAATTCAATATGAGATCCTTAAATATATTTAACTTGAATTGCTTGTGGCTGACACAGTAAAGATCCAGCAATGGAGTATTTCGTTCATGGCCTTGAACGACAAGATGCTATATTGTGTTTTGATGCAGGCCAGTCAGATGCTAGTGCAATCCAACACCATGAAAACAATTTTACCAGCTCTGGTAAAATGAAATGAAAAGGCTGTGTGTTTTGTGCAAGCACATGTTCTTCACGTTCATGGTATTTCATGCGTATCTGCTACTTGTGATGTCTGTGTCCAAGCCTAAGCACAAGAAAGGTGTACAGTGGGCATGCTAGAAGACTTGAGATGAGGAATGTTAATATCAGAACTTCAGTCCACAGAGTGCAATTGCCTGCAGGTTAGCATGGTGAAGCAAATCCTAAGTCAAGATTGCTTGATTTAGATTTCCTTAGTAACTAGATTAGAACTAAGATAGATTCAAATTGGTTTCTCAGGATTGCCTCAAATTTCACCAACGTTCCTTTCTGTATTATTTTTCCATTTCCTTTAGGGACATAACCACATGCATTATTCCCTTATCATTTGGTAGAGAAAATAAATCATTTTAAACAAAATTAAGTATCATAATTCTATTCAGTGTAACGAAACACAGTTTTTTAAGATTGATTCAGGACAAACTCTGCTTTGGCTTTTATTGCCTTACTTGCTGTGTAACCTTGGGGAAATTACTTAACTTCTCTAGCCTCCAGTTACCTCGTCTGTAAGATATAACAAGAAATAGAATTTACTTTGTAGAGTTTTCATGATGTTTAGGATATAATTAATGAAAATCACTAGTGCTGTGTGTGAGATATAAGAGAAGTTCAATAAAGTTAGCCAGAAAGAAAAGAAGGAAGAAGAAAATATTTTCAGTTTAGTTTAAAACAGAAGCAATATGAGTAGGGGATGGAGAAAGAAGAAGAGAGGGGAAAATATAGGACAAAAATATGAAAAGCTGCTAAGAGAAAAAACATACACCTGATGTGAAAGATAATGATGCAAGAAAGGGAGCAAAAAGAAACATGTTCATAGGGGGAAATGAGCATTTAAACTTGAATATTTTCAATCCAATTTCATCTTTGACTGGACAATATTTAAGACATTGAATATATAGTGTATAATACATTGAACAGGTAGTGTATGAGACATTGGATGAATAGTGTATAAGACATGGGGTAGGTAGTGTATAAAACTTGGACAGATAGTGTATAAGGCATTGGACAAGTTGTATACAACACATTGAATAGATAGCGTATAAGACGTTGGACAGGTAGTGTTCAAAACATTATATGGATCGTGTGTAAGACATTGGATGGATAATGCATAAGACATTAGATGGATGGCATAAAAGACATTGAACTGGTAGTATATAAGACATTGGATCAGTAGTATATAAGACATTGGACAAGTAGTGTATAAGACATTGAATAGGTAGTGTATAAGCCATTGGAACAATAGTATATAAGACAGTGGATGGATAGTGTATAAGACATTGGACATATATATAGTATATAAGACAATGTAATAATGTGGAAGACACTGGATTTTGACAATCATTGCAATAATCACAATAATATATGTGAAAAGATGAGACACCACTTGCATGCAAGAGTTCACAGTCCAGTGAGGGAACAAATGAGATAAACCAGTGTGACATCAACTGATAGTAAGTGCCACCTCATTGGGAAGCAGGGGGTCCTGAGACCACAGAGATGAGACAATGAGGCCAGGGAGATTCAGGGGAGCTGTTGCTAAGGAGGTCACTTTGCACAGGGGTTATAAAGGAAAACTAAGATTTTGTTTGTTGAAGTAGAGTTGCAAGATATGTCTAAGTAAGTTCAAAGTCAGGTAGACTTGAAGGAGGGTATTATTTAAAATTCCAAGGACTTTGTATTAGAAGGAGCCTAATGTACACATTTGGGGTGGAATGCAGAGCAAAGAGCCTAGGACTATAAAGAACTTTTCATTGGGACTTATCATGAAAGCCATGGCAGATGGAGTTTTTAGGAACATAAAGCAGAGAGACATCATTATATTGACCATGGTGATGGAGAAGTTGAGAGGAGAGTAAGTAGGAGTCATTCTAGATTTTCAGACATTCTGGGCTTCCAGGCATCTGGCTTAATGATATGAGTGCTGTGGGGATATTTGTCAAAAGAACAATTATGAGAATGAGGCAGATGATAACAGGTGATGAGAATTTCTGTTTTGTTCAAGGTTTTATGTCAATGTTCAACCTCCAGATAAATGTATTGAGTGCATTTGAGTATCACTGGGTGATGACTGTTGAGGAAAATGCTTTTAAGTTTTCAGTATATGAGCATTGGTTGTCCTTTTGTTCTTTATACTGCTATTTATTTCCAACCCATATGTCTGACTTCAACTAGATTTAAATTGCCCCAATCCAAAGGCAAAATTATATGATTTCCTCTTATCCCACAGAGTTTTCAGCACAGTGTTGACTATGCAGAGATGTATAACAAATATCAGGATGAACTAATTGAATTTTATAGAGTAGGAATTAGTTCTTTGCTCTAAAAAAAGGTAACTTGTCAATTTAAATACTAATAAGGGGAACACTTATACACTTTTGGTGGGAGTGTAAACTAATAGAACCTCTGTGGAAAACAGTTTGGTAATTCCTAAAAGATCTAAAAATTGGCTGTCCATATGAACTCACAATCTCCTTTGTGGGAATATACATGGAAAAACACAAATCACTCTATGAAAAAGATAGCTGCACATGCATGTTTATTGCAGGATTATTCACAATAGCAAAAACATGGAACCAACCATGCTGCCCATCAGAAAAGGAGTGGATAAAAAATATGTGGTACATATACATGATGGAATATTACACAGCCATAAAGAAGGATAAAATTATAAACTTCACAGCAAGTTGAATGGACTTAGTGTCTATAATACTGAATGATCTATCACAGAAACAAAGAACTGAGTAACACATGTTCTCACTCATAAGCAGAACCTGAACAATTATCATAATAATATAAGAAAGGATTGACAGTAGTAGGAAACTGCCAAGGGAGGGAGAGGCGACACACATCTCATCAGTAAAAGTACCTGATCTCAAACCAGGTGAAGTGGGGATCAAAGTGAGGCCCAAATTGACCTACACAATGACCATTTGTATACTTAACCCTGAATTGTACCCCGCATCTTTAAAATAAAAAAAATTAAAAATTTAAAAAAGAAATGCTAAAAAAATCAACCAATGTATTCATTAAGGTCAAGTACTGAAATATGCGGTCCTGAGTTTAGAAGGCTTCGGTGTCATTTCTGATAGCATCTGCTAGTTTCACTAAAGCATAATATAAGACCTGATTTTTTTTAAGATAAAAAGAATTTACAATGACTTAATCCCAATTAACTCCCTTTTCTAATTGTTAAATTAAATTTTGAATTATCATGGACTAAAGTGCTTCACTTGAAAATGAAGGCTTCTATTTCTCATGTTTAATTGTTGGTCAGACATCCCCCTTTGTACATACTCAAAAGCCCTCCCTCATATCCTGATCTGGACTCTTCTTTCAATACAGTTCATCTCCCTTACAGCGACATCCTCTCCACCCAATAATCCAGGCTCAAAAACCCTCATACAACCCTGACTTCTGCCTCCTTCTTATCTCATAACTTATCATTTGCCAACTCTTCTTATACAAGTTCTCGATTCACCATTTTTCCTTTTGCTCTTCTCACCACCAATCTGCTTGCCTTCTTATTAATTTCTCACCAGTCAATTTTTACCTATTACAGATTGACTTGAAGGAATGCCTACATTTATATTGGAATTACATTAAAATGTGTGAGCTAATTTTATAACACAGGGAAAGGCATTGAGAGGAGGGACAATCAACATAGAATTGGAGATCTGATTATTCATCACAGCTTCACCTTTCTCCAAATCCAGGCACTACACAGTGAGATATCAAGAAGTCATAAGATGCCACTACAATACCAGATCCTGGTTTTCAGGCTACAGTTAAACGCCAACCCTTCTAGCAACTGAAATTTGTGTAGACAGAGGGCAACTCACTCAAAGCGCAGTAAGTCAAGAGAGACTTGGTAATAATTTATGTTTGCTTTGTATTAACAGATATTTTTAGAGAATTAAAAACCAGAAGCTTTACATCACATTCCATATGAAACATTTTTACAAACCACAGGGGAATCCCCCCCTTTTTAAAATAGGCAGATAAATTCAAATAGTGAAGAATACTCACACTCACAAGTAAAGCAAAACAAACAAAACCCTTTCTGATTTTTTTTTTTGCCTGAAAGAAACCTGTGCCGGAAAAAAGTGGTAGAGTAAAATCACAAGATTGTAAAGCTGGACAAGGCCGTAGAGATCATTTCTTCCAACCCCTTCAAATTCCAGATGAGGAAACAGACTAAGGGCGTGTGTAGTTTTCCCAAGGTCACAGTTAGTTAACTTTTCATCAGAGACTATAATTTAAACCTTTTAAATCCCAATCCAGTCCTCTTAAATTATAAGGAAAGGTTGAAAACTAGTACTATTTCCCAAGGAGTCACTTAGCTACTCACTAAAGGAGGTTTGACCTACCTGAAGAGAGACACAGTCTCTATTACCATATGGTTTAAAACATGGAGCAGTTACTCCAGTTCTTCTGGAAAGTTCTTGCAGGCAAGTTCAGTATCTTCCTGCTGGGTTTCCTAACTGCTCTGAGAAACTGATCCCAGGGTCCATGATTACTTCTATAGACTTTGCATGCAACAGACTGCACCAGCAGCTTCTGAATTATGATCCCTGAGCTATTTGGGGTTTGGCATGCCTTGCAGTTTAGCAAAGAAGTAAATTTCAATTTCCAGAAGAGTGAATTGGGAAGGGGAAGGAAGAGAAATGATTTTAACTGAAAGGTGAAAGACAAACTGTGGATTTTACCATGAATGATAGACAGTAATTTCATTGGTGTATGAAATACATTTTAAAAGGACAGAATGTACTAAAAAGACTATAACAACAAGAACACAGTATCATGTCTATGTGTGGTAGGCAGAGGACTGGCCAAACCACTTGCTGACACTTTCAGGGCTTTGAAAAAAGGTCACTGAGATGAAAGAAAAACCCATCTGTAAGCAGCAAAATGCAGTCTCTTTTCTGATATGAAGAAATAATTATTCTCAAAGATACTGTGGTCATTGCCTCTACTTTTTGATATAGAATAAGGAATAGTATAATAGTATTTACTAGAGAGAAATCCTATATGTCCCTGGCAGTGTGGTAGAACATATCAGAGAAAATTAACAGCTTTAAGTCAGGTAGTTTCCTGGGTCAGGAAAAATGCCTGGTATTTGTCATTTAGTCTCAGGTTTTTTAACTGGCCATATTTCTGGTCATACACATAAGTACTACCAACCATTATATATGCACATGCACCCCCCCATGTGTGCATACACACACACACACACACACACACACTCACTCATGGCCCTAAAGTCAACACATGGCTACAATTTTCTTATTGTCCCAAATTGAACTTGAATATACAGTAAGCCAGCTGGAGGATGATAGTTTTACAAGGTCTGGAGATAATTTATCAATTGGACTTCAAAGTTCTCTCAGACTTTCTGCATTGGTCATTATTAAGTAGAAAAATATGTAATAATTTGAGAAGAAAAATATTAGATTTAAAGTAAGGTCAACTAGTCTTGAATCAATGTAAGTTTCCAAGCTCCACCTCCTTGCTTTCTTAATCTGCCATTACTTCAAACACAGTCATCACTTCCCTATTGGATCTGGGGTGGTGAAGTCTATGGTGAGAAATAAGAAGGAGGGTATGTATTTCCTATTATTGCAATAAAAGAAATGTAGCATGTCTCCCTTCTTAGTTCACATAGTAGAAAGGTGTTGATAGTTGAAAGTTGGTTTTTTTGTTAAGATTCCATCTGAATTAGAAATGAGCACAGTTGAAAAATATGGGTAAGGCAAGAAAGAATTTGAGCATCCATCTATCTACCCAAAGCTGTAGAAGCAACTAATTCTTGTCAAGCATTTGGTATATACTGGCACTGTGTGAAGCCAACATTTCTGCATTGTATCTTTTGAGCAGTCTTGGAAACAGGTATTCTTTTAACTCTCATTTTACACAGGAGATAAATTGATGTTAGACTGGTTAAGCAATTAGAGTTAGCAACTGTTGAAATTGGCATGCAGGAACAGGATGGTTTGACCCCTAAGTACATCCTCTTAATAGCACACTACAGGTGAGGAGCAACAGGGACCCAGAGCTGTTTTTTTCAGAGATAACAATAAATGCTATATTTGGCAGAGTTTCCATGTCTACCTTGTAACTAAAGAACAAACAGAAAAGAACACAAATATGTGACAAGCTAAGTAAAAGTTCAGAATGGCTCTTGTTCTTGTTAACAATTTATAGTTACATTGAATCTCATCAGATAGTTATTCATCACCTGTGTTTTCAATAGAATGTTCTTTGGCAACATAAATACAAGGGATTTTTTTAAGAGTAAGACACAATATTGGTTCCTATGCTCATTGTTAATAATTTAATAGCAAGTATAAAACATGCCCCCAAATAATTCAAGACAAGGCAGATGAACATCATAGTCTAATGGGAATGTAAGAGTATCTTTCTGGGAAAGGTTGTGCTTTAATTGAAGATTAAGGGATGGATAGAAGTTGAGAGGCTGAGATGGGCACCAGCTTTTCTTGGTAGGACAAATGCTGATAGTAAAAGCCGAGGGAGAAAAAGCTCAAGCCGAGTTCAAGGGTCATTTAGTATATCACCCTGACTAGTGAAGATCATTGAATTGGGTGAAACAGTAGTGGAGAATAGTAAGATAAGTCCATACTGTAATTTTTGTTTGTCTTTGCTTTCTGTTTAACTATTTTTTCATATTATTGTATTGGAGTGTCACAAATCACCATACCAACATTGTTAGAACTGGAAATCTCCATTAAAAAGCATTCTATTTATGATGTTAATTTGGACACCTTTAGTGATTCCTCCTAGTTAAGTCTCAATTACCCCAAATTAAAAAAAAAGAAAGAAAGAAAAGATACAAATACCCCAAAGGATATTTAAAATTTGTTACAACATTTTATGTGAATCAATTTAGAGTCCTTGAGACCATTTCTTTTATGAACACTTATAATTATATTATCTGATGATATTCCCACAACCTGTCAATAAGATTCAAGATAATAACTAATTGGGAAGATTACTATAAACATCTCCTGAAAACAACCAAAAAGAGTTATATTTCTGTTTCCATTTGTCTGTACATACCCAATCAGATAACACTAAACTATCTGTAGCACATCAAGGAGCCCAAACAAACAAAAGTCTTAAAATTCTGAAAGACTTTGTTGTTGTTTGTTTGTTTGTTTGTATTTTGTTTTGTATTGGGAGTTAGTGTGCAATGTGCCTGGAGGATGAAAAGACAGAATGCAATTGGCCCTTGGATTCCACACTAAGCTAATTCTCATCTTTACTGCTGCAAACGTTACATTTTTTAAGTCCTTGAAAATTCCTGATTGCTCTTTTATTCCCATGTGGCACACAGCTACATTTTAACTAGCAGGAAAGTTAAAACATTCAAATATCAAGTTGTCTCCCATCTTAGAAAGCAGCATATTCTGTGCACCAAAAACCTCACTGGAAATAAACATGATTGAAAAATACGAGCTTAGTCTTCCAGTTTTATTGAAAGCCCAGAGGAAGTGCTGTAGCTTGTGGCCCTAAAGATGAAAATAAAGCAGCTCCCACAAACCAGTTGTTTGCAACTAAAAACAAAGTTTGGATTCATTTTAAAGGACAGAAAGCAAGATGCAAATGCATTATCTAAATCTCAGTTCTTGGCTTGATTTAGCATCTGGATGTACTCTTGGAATGAGTAGAATTGATGCAAAGAGTTTCACGCTGATGAATTGGAAAAATAGACACACCTTCTTTCCCTCAAATATTGCAAATGCATTCATGGGAGGATCTTTGTTTGTTTGCTTTTAAATCACAGTTCTGATTTTAGCACTAAAATTCATAAAATGGAATTTTCATAGGGATTTGCTTCATGAGAATTTTACTTAAAAGTACTCTCTGATGAGTGTTGTTACTAAGCTAAACTGCTTCAGAGTAGGGGTTCTGATTTAATGTTTAATTTAAACTTGCTATCTGACCCAGATCCCCGATCGTTCATAGACGCATCGCCTCAGTAATTTTTAAATTTCTCTCTATATTTAGTGTCCTTTTCCTTCCTTCCTTCCTTCCTTCCTTTTCTCCTTCCTTCCGTTTTCTCTCAGTCTCCCTCCCTCCCACCTTCTTTTCCTCCTTTCCTCCTTCCCTCCCTCCCTTCCTTCTTCCTTTCTTCTTCTTTTTTTCAGAGATGAGGTCTCCCTCTATGACCCAGACTGAAGTCCAGTGACATAATTATAGCTTGCTGCAGCCTCCAGCTCCTGGGTTTAAGAGATCCTGTCACATAATTCTTCTGAGTACTTAATACTGCAGGCACACACTACCATGCCTGACTACATTTTTTTTCACTTTTTGCAAAGACAGAGTCTCACTACATTGTCCAGGCTGGTCTGGAACTCCTGACATCAAGCAGTCTTTCCTAAACCAGCCCCCAAAATTGTCTTTTCTTTTGCTACATCAATGGACAAATGTCACTACTCATTTTGATTGCCCAAATATCTTCATCCCTCTACTTAAAAACATAAATTCTCTTTGTTTCACTTATATTAAATTTAAAGTCAATATTCCTTGAGTAAATGTGAAAACTTCCCTAAATCAAATCCTTTCTTATCTAGTCAAACTTGTTTTACCTAAATAATACAGTTCCATCTTTTCCTCTCCATCCTGTGTCTTCTTTCACATATGCATGCCCACTTTCATCATTTTC
Organism: Carlito syrichta; assembly: GCF_000164805.1. Taxonomy (NCBI): domain Eukaryota; kingdom Metazoa; phylum Chordata; class Mammalia; order Primates; family Tarsiidae; genus Carlito; species Carlito syrichta. The sequence goes on along the minus strand of NW_007258457.1, from coordinate 1,468,480 downwards.
TCTTTGTATATTTTGCTTTCTTTTCTATGAAACCTGTGTGTTCTATTTCCCTGAATTTAACCAATCCTTCAAGGCCCAGATTAAATTTTATCTTCTTCAGTAGCACCTGGTAGACAGTGTCTTTGGTGAATTTCTATTGCATTTGCAAAACATTATAATAAATTTGACATCCTTGAAGGTATCATACTTTAATAGTTTCCCTTGTATATGAAGAGTAGCTACCATAGTACTGTGAGCACAGTAAGTCCTTTGCAAATATTGACTGACTTTGTAGATATTAAGTCCTTTGTAGATATTGATGCATTCATGGTTAATTTCCTTCCAGCACACCTGTGAAGATGGACTAGATTTTAAGAAATCACTTGCATTCTATCCTTGAATAAGTCACCTAGCATTTGTGCTCAGTTGTTTTAAAGCCTGGATATACTGTTAACTATATATACTTTTTAAAAGTCATAGCTTTCCACAGAGGTTGCACTAGTTTACACTCCCACCAACAGTGTAGAAGTGTTCCCTTTTCGCCACACCCTCTCCAGCAGCTGTTATTTTTTGAGTTGTTGATAATTGCCATTCTGACTGGAGTTAGGTAGTATCTCAGTGTGGTATTGATTTGCATCTCCCTGATGATTAGTGAGGTTGAACGTTTCTTCATGTGTTTGTTGGCTGTTCGAATGTCCTCTTTTGTGAAGTGTCTGTTCATATCTTTTGCCCATTTTATAATGGGGTTGTTTGTTTTTTTCTTTTCAGCATGTTTTAGTTCCTTGTAGATCCAAGATGTTAAGCCTTTGTCAGACCTGGCTCTAAATATCAACCTCCCATATGACCCCGCAATCCCCCTACTGGGAATATACCCTGAAGAACTCAAATCACTCTATAAAAAACATACCTGCACACGTATGTTTATTGCAGCGTTGTTCACAACAGCAAGAACCTGGACACAACAATACTGCCCATCAAAAGAGGACTGGATTAAAAAAATGTGGTACATATAGACGATGGAATACTATGCAGCCATAAAAAAAGAACAAAATCATTAATTTTGCAGCAACCTGGGTGGAACTAGAGTCTATAATACTGAGGGACCTCTCACAGAAACAAAGATCCGAGTATCACATGTTCTCACTCATATAATGGACCTTGAACATCCAATGTAATACTATAAGAAAATGACTGATGGTACTGGGAAACTATGGGGGGGGAAGGGATTAACAGTAGCAAATATCTGTCTGGGGATGGGGAGATACCTCTTATCAATAGGGTGCCTGAATGAAACGTAATTGTACACCTAACCCTTAACTGTACCCCACAAAACCATAATAAAAAATATTGATAAAAAAAAGTCATAGCTGCAGATTAAAAACAACTCACTATTGCAAAATATAGTATAATTGGGTGCATTATAGACTATAGTGATCACATACTAAGATCCTCTACTGAGGTATCTTAAAAATTGGAACACAGACCAAATAGAGATGATGACTATAAATAAAACATAAGTCCAGTGACAAAGCCCTTTGGAAGCATCATTGATTACATTCAATGGTGCTCTGTAGAGCTGAAGATGAGAGGTAAAATATCACAGTTCACAAGGGTTCCCAATGTGTTGAATGTCTGGCAAACGACTGCTCTGCCTTCTTATTCTGGAGCAAACACATCACAGACAGGAAGTCCCCATTATGTGATGAATTTGTTCCTAAACTGTGTGTGTGCTTATGTGTGCTGATTGTTAGTAAATTTTATGTGAGTTAAGTCCTATTTCCCCCCACTGGCTTACACAGTGTTTAAATTACAGATTTATTTAATGCTTCTTTTTCTCAGTAAACCCTAAGTACAAATTTTAATTTTAGTTATTATTGTTATTATTATTATTGTCCCTGCCTTCAATATTGTTATCTTTAAACTTTTAATTCATGATCAAGTGACAAAATTCATTTGAGAAACTCTTCTTTTTAAAGTCTGGGAGTAAATATTTTTGCTATAGTTATTGTACTGATTACTTGCTTTATCGCTAATTTATCTATGTTTTCTTAATGTGTTCTTGCACTAACAAAACATTAGTTGAACATTCTTTTTTTTTCTAAACTCAGTTTCTATCACTTCTTTTTATCACTTATTCTTTCACTTATATTCAGCAAATGTGCTCAATCCTTAAAAAATGTATAGAATTTAGGTCCCTTTTTATAACTAGCAGAAAGAAAAAATAGCAGTTGTACTTACCATTGTTTTTGCTTTTAAAACCTCTTAATTTAAATATATATATATATTTGTGTGTGTGTGTGTGTATGTGTGTGTGTGTATATATATATATATAGCTTTTATAGTGAGTGTCCATGGAGACTAACAGAAAAGTGCTTATCCATAGTAGCAGACATGCAATTCCCCAGAGTGTGTATCTATCAATAATAACTTGTCAGACCAGGTAAAATTCTGATGAAATGACAGTTATCACCATGTAACCATTTTCATCACTGTGATTAAAGACCTGAACATATACCAACAATCATTTTCAGCAGTCTCCTTAGAATATGCTTTTCTGAGCATCAAAATAAGTTGTACTTGTCCAGCATAATTAATGGGACAAAAACTTAAAGCTAGATTAGAACCAAACAAGAAGGTCAATACAAATTCATTGGTAGAGAATGATATGGTCATAGAGATAGAGAAAATTTCCCTTTGTGCTCTGGAATCATAGATATATGGATGCTGCAAACTTGAGTCATAGATAGTCACTTTCTTTTTTTTTTTGAGTTGGAGTCTCACTCTGTCACCCAGACTGGAGTGCAGTGGCCGCTCCCAGCCGCCGCAGCCTCGACCTGCTGGCCTCCGGTGATCCTTCTGCCTCAGCCTTCCACGTAGCTGGAACTACAGGCACGCGCTACCATGCCTGGCTAATTTTTTGATTTATTGTAGAGATGAGGTCTCGTCTGCCCAGGCGGGTCTCGAACCCATGGGCTCAGGCAATCCACTCATCTCAGCCTCCCAAAGGCACGGGATTGCAGCCTGAGCCACCGAGCCCGGCTGATAGTCACTTTCATAACCATAGAAAGAATCAGATTAAAATGAAAGGACAGAGAGAAGGAAGGAAGGAAGGAAAGAAGGAAGGAAAAAATGAAGGAAGGAAGGAAGGAAGGAAGGAAGGAAGGAAGGAAGGAAGGAAGGAAGGAAGGAAAAGAAAGAGAAAGAGAGAAAGAAAGAAAGAAAGAAAGAAAGAAAGAAAGAAAGAAAGAAAGAAAGAAAGAAAGATTGAGCCTTAATTAAACAATTAGATTGACGAAGGCTTGAAATCTGTTGTACCTTGTTGGATTTCCCAAATTCATGAGCCAATACATTCACTTTTATTATTCATATTTGTATGAACTAGGTTTCTACCACATAAAATTCTTCCTCTCTAATAAGCACGCACACTAATTAGGTGGGCATTGCTCACTCTGTTGGTCTACCATCCCTCTTCCATATGCTAATGGACATGCCATATTGACCTAGTGTTATAATTGAATTACAAAGACTGAACAGAATGGCTTCCCAAAATGTGTCCTGACATAGTTTCTCTTCAATGTTCAGTGGGAGCTTTCTGCTTAGGGATATAGAAGAGCAACTCTTACCTCTATGTGTCTGTTATGAATTGAACAAAGTATCCACATCACTGTGACTGAACACTAGACCCAAGTCTTCATTTAGGCATGTTGCAAAGCAGCCCAAAATATTTTGGGGACTTTCTAGGTAGCATCAGGAATATGAACCCACATTCCATGGGTCATATTCAGAGAGGGACTTTCAACTGGCTAGCAAAGCAACCTATCTTAGTTGTATAAGAATCTCCCTTTCATTACTGGTGGCCATCCACCATGGCAGGATGTGGAACAAAGAATCTGGGCAGGTGAAAGCAATAGTTATCCCCTAAATTACATCCCGTGAGAAGCTATTTTGTCCTCCTGCCTGTGGTAGAGGCAGATTCACCTCAGAAACAGAATCCGATGCACTTAACACATGGGGTTTGGGTAATGCGGGAAAGAATTTGAACATTCAGTTATCTCTCAAAAGCTTTAGAAGAAACTAATTCTTGTAGAGCATTTAGCATATACTGGCACCATGTGAAACCAGCAATGGGAAGTGCGAGCTTTCTGCCCAAGGATGTAGAAGAGTAACCCTCTATGTGTTCATTATGGATGGCACCAAGAATGCATGTCAGTATGAGTAAGCATTGGTCTTAAGTTTAATAGGTCTTTACTTTTAAGCATCTTAGCATTTCTAAGACTAATGATTTGATGTGATCATCCTGTTGAAATGTTTTACCTTCTGAAAAAAACAAAATAAAACAAACCATGACATCTAGTTTTGGGCCTTGCATGACTTTTTGTGAATGATACTGATTTTCATACCATTCCTTAACTAGAGGTCAAATATAATGTCTGGCATAACAACAAAACTTTCAAGTCTATCTAAGAGAGACTTTGGGTTTGGTTCCAAACCACCCAGTAACACAAATATCACAGTAGAGCAAGTTACACATTTTTTTGTTTTCCAGTACATGTAAAAGTTATATTTTTACTATATTGTAGTACAAGCTAACATTCATCTAAGTAAAATTTTACTCAGAGCACAACTTCTTTTAAAATTGGAGTTAGTCTTCTCAAACCCCTCTTCTGCTTTATCAAAGCTTATGTAATGATAAATTCTTTATTATTTCAACAATGTTCACATCCTCCTCACCAGGAATAGATTCCAATTTAGGAAATCATTTTCTTTGCTCATACATAAATAACAACTTCATATCTCTTCAAGTTTTATCATGAGATACAGCAGTTTAGTCATGTATTCAGGCTCCACTTCCAATTCTAGTTCCCTTGTGATTTCCACCACATCTGCAGTTACTTCCTCCAGTGAAGTCTTGAACCTCTCAAAGCCATTCGTGAGAGTTAGAATCAACCTCTTCCAAACTGCTGCTAATATTTAATGTTGATATTTTGAACTGCCCGATAGATTACAAATGTTCTTCAAACCATCTAGAATGGTGTACCTTTCCAGAAAGTTTTCAATTTACTTTGCTCAGATCCATCAGAGGAATCATTATCTATAGCAGATATAGCCTTATGAAATGTATTGCTTACATAATAGGACTTGAAATTTAAAATTTCTCCCTGGTCCAAGGGCCTCAGCTGGCTGCATCAGCTGGCATGAAAGCAACATTAATCTTCTTGTACAACTCCATCACAGTTTTGGGTGATCAGGTACACTGTCAATAAGTAGTTATATTTTGAGAGAAATAATTTTTTGTCTGAGAAGCAGATGGCAATAGTGGGCTTAAAATATTTAGTAAACTATGCTATAAAAAGGTATTTATAGAGCTCAGGAAGAATAAGTTTAGCATATTCTTAAGGACCCTAGAATTTTCAAAATGGTTAATAAGTATTGGTTTCAACTTATAGTCACCAGCTACATTTGCTTTTAATAAGATAGTCAGCCTGTCCTTTAAAGTTTTAAGGCCAGACTTTGACTTCTCCTCTCTAGCTATGAAAGTCCTAGATGGTATCCTCTTCCAATATAAGGCCGTTTTGTGTACATTGAAAATCTGTTGTTTAATGGGACTTAAACTAAAAAGTTTCTGCTTAGAAAAGGAAATAATAATTTTAAAAGAGTGAAAAGAAAACCTAAAAATGAGGAAAGATATGTGCAAATTATGCCTCAAAAAAGGCCTAATATCCAGATTCTACAAGGTACTCAAACAACTCAATATGAAAACAAAACAAAAAAATCAGAAAGTAGGTGAAGGATATGAATGAATTTTCTCAAAAGAAGACATACAGGTGGTCAAAACAAACTTATGAAAAAGTGTTCAGCATCACTAATCACCAGAAAAATGCAAATTAAAACCACAATGAGATATATCTTACACCAGTCAGAATGGCTATTATTAAAAAGTCAAAGAACAACTTGTTGGCATGGTTGCGGAGAGAAGATAAAACTAATTCGCTGCTGGTGAGATTGCAAACTAGTTCAAACTCTATGGAAAACCATATAGAAATTTTGCAAAGAACTAAAAATCAAATTACCATTTGACCCAGCAATCCCTCTACTGGTATTGACCCAAAAGAAAAAAAAAAAAATGTATGTAAAAAAGAAACCTACACTTGTATATTCATTGCAGCACTATTCACAACAGCAAAATCGTGGAAGCAACCTAAACACTCACTTCCCAATAATTGACCAGATAAAGAAAAGGTGGTATATAGACACCATGAAATACTATGCAGTCGTAAAAAGGAAAGAAATCATCATGGTGCTGCAGAACATCATCCTAAGTGAACTAAATTTGAAACAGAAAACCAAACACAGCATGTTTGCACTTGTATGTGGAAGCTAAATGGCCATAGAGATGAAAATAATAGGGATGGAAGACACCAATAAGTGGGGAGGTGAGGGGAGTTAAGGTTTAGAAATTGTCTACTGGGTACAATGTTCACTTTCTGAGGGATGGAGCATCTGAGACCCCATCCCCACCAGTACACAGTATGTCCATGTAACAAACATGACTTTGTACCCCCTGATCCTTAAAGAAAAAATAAAATGAAGGAGGAGGAGGAAGAAGAAGAGGAGGGTGGGGGGAATGGATAACAGTGTCAAATTGTGCAGAGAGGAAAAGGTACATGAGGACTACAGTGTCCATTAAGTTGAGGGGCCAGGAAGTGACTATCTCCCAGTTGTGCTCCTGTGGATATTGTCTGCTCCTCATGGCACTTAACAAATGGTACCCAAGACCAAATACAATTCAGATGTTGACCTTTCTGGAGTCCACTTTTTTGAGTATGGCCTGAATGCCATACATCTAATAATATTTCTAAAAATATGGTTATCCATTCTAATTAATCTAGTTCCCATTATTAACTCATAGTATGTTTGTGATCTTTTTAATGTTAATCTTTGTCAAGTTAGATATACGTGTGGCAATCTTAAATAACATAATATTAAAATCTAAAAAAAATAAATAATCAAGAGGCTCTGCTAAAAAAGAGAGAGAAAATCTGTTCAGTGTAGCTACCTACATCACTGATCTTAGCTAGATCTTCAGAAGAACTTGCTGCTTCACCTTGCACTTCTATGTTGTGAGGATAGCTTTTTTTTTTTCCTTAAACCTCATGAACCAGCCTCTGCTAGCTTTAAAATGTTATTCTGCAGCTTCCTCATCTTTCTCAGCCTTCATAGAATGCAAGAGTTGGGGCCTTGCTCTGGATTAGGTTATGGCTGAAGGGAATGTTGTGGTTGGTTTGGTCTTCTCTTCAGGTCACTAAAACTTTCCCTGTATCAACAATAGCCTATTCTGCTTTCTTATTGTCCATGTGTTCACTAGAGTGCATTTTTAATTTCCTTCAAGAACTTTTTAATTGCATTCACAACTTGACTAATGGGAACAAAAGACGTAGTTTTCGTTCTTGGCTTTGGATATGTCTTTCCTCACTAAACTTAATCATTTGTAGCTTTTGATTTGAAGTGAGAGATGTGTGACTCTTCCTTTCACTTGAATATTTAGAAGCCATTATAAGATTATTAATTGGCCTAACTCCAGTATCATTGTGTCTCAGGAAACAAGGAAGCCACGAAAAGGAAGAGAGATGGGAAAGGACAAACGACAGAGCGGTCTGAAAACACACAATACATTGATTCTGTTTCTTGTCTTACATGGGTGCAGTTAATGGTGTCCCAAAACAATTACAATAATAACATCAAAGATCACTGATTGAAGAGCGCCTTAACAAATATAATAATAATGAAAAAGTTTGAAATATTGTGAGATTACCAAAATGGGTCACAAACACACAAAATGAGCACATGCTGTTGGAAAAATAGCACCAACAGACTTGCTTTAAGCTGGGTTGCCACTTTAAAATTGTAAAAATTATAAAAAGCACAATATCTGCAAAGCACAATAAAGTGAAGCCCAACAAAACAAGTTATGCTTGTTTGTCTCTTCTACACACTTTCCTTTGAATTTGATATGTTGTATTTTGTTTAACTTCAGGAAAGCATTTCAATTTAAAGTAACAAAAGATTAAATAATTCTTTTTCACATAATCCTAAAATCTACAACAAAACTCATTTACACACACACACACACACACACACACACACACACACACACACACTCTTACAGATACCCCTAACTTCTGAATAAATAACAAAGTACAAAAAAAACCTACCAAGGAAATGGAAAAAGACCTCTCACAGCTTAACCTGTTTTGAGAATATGTCTGTTAAATAAATTTTACACATGATCTGAAGTGTGAGCCAAGGACGTACATATGGTGAAACTTTAGCAAATACTTACTAGGGGAGTAACCCACAAAGGAATTAAAAAGCCTAGCCACATATTTAATTTTTTCACCCAAACTGTTAAAAGTTATGTCATTTTTCACTGGAGAGAGTAGGTTGGCTAATGGATTTAACACCACCATTTGGACTAATTTCCTGATGTCTGCTCCAATCATTGTATAAGTCTCTTTATAGAGAAAAAGAAATCTTTGGGTTTTATCTCCTTGTTTTTTGTGTTCTCACACAGGCACTCTGTTATTTTTTTTTTTTATTGAAAGCTGATGTTGGTGGGTAAAGAAACAATTCAGGATAGAGATGATTTTAATGTGATATACCTATCCCTGAAACCAAAATGAATGAGATAAAAACATTTTCCAACACAAACCTTATAATTTTTAGGTCAGAATGGAAAACCTGAAAGAAAGAAAAAGTGCTTTACTCTAATCATATAAAATATGTTTCTGGTTTTAATAATTTTTAAAAAAAATTTTCTGTGTGAATCTTGTTTTATCGTCTAAATTTCAGGTTGCATCTTTTTAACCAAACCTCCATGTCAATGACTAGTCTCACAATAGTGATTATCCTCTGGAGGGTTGGGACTGCCATTTTTTAGTTTCCCCTTCCCAGGTGAGAGAATCCTACATGTGAAGTAGATCTGATTGTTTAACAAGAATTTTTAAGTAGAGCTTTGAAACTCCTCTTTAGAAGGTGTAGGATCCTGATCTTTAGCAGGCTGTATACAAACCTAGGAATCTGAGTAAAATATTTCATAGCATTTAGTATTAATCTAAGCAGTCATTGAAGATGAGTGAAAGGTTTGAGACAGACCTGAGTTCCAGTCACAGACCCATGACTTATGAGCTGTGTAACCTTGGTATATTTATATAACTTTTAAAAGTTCACTTCCTTATCTTAAATAGAGATGGAAATTGCTTCCACTTTCACAAGATTGTTATGAGAAAGAAGTATCCCAGTTTCAGTAGAATCCTCAGCAAATGATGAATGCTCAAAAGGAATGAATGATTTCATTATTATGATTATAGTGCATTATTAAAATTTCCATTTAAAGGTAGTCGCCTCATATCATCAAGATTTTTACATGTAGAAAAATAATTCACTTTGGCCGTGTGAGAACGATAAGTCCGCTGTCCCTTATAAACTCTGAATGCTTCATATACTTTCATTAAAAAAGCAAACATCTGTTTTTGAGTTCTGGCTTAAGATTATTGTTGTGCTGTTAGTCACCACGATCTATGACTTCTTAAATGAACATTGTCTATCCACAGGCTCACTTCTAACTTGTAGTCTACATATTTTAAAAGGAAATTGCCAGACTTTATTCATCTTACATTGAAAGTCAATTCTACCAATGCCTGAACAATAAATATAATGCTGTAAGTAGTACATTTGTTTGCTTATTTTTCAATTTATGATTATTCTCCACTATATTTCAAAAGAATTTATTAGGTAAATAGAAAGAGAAACAGACATGAAAAATTACATGTACAGTAGAAATAAGGTATTCAAGCCGGGCTCGGTGGCTCAGCCTGTAATCCGCGCCTTTGGGAGGCTGAGGTGAGTGGATTGCTGAGCCCGCGGGTTCGAGACCCGCCGGGGCAGCGAGACCTCATCTCTACAGTAAATCAAAAAATCAGCCCGGCATGGTAGCGCATGCCTGTAATTCTGGCTACTCGGAAGGCTGAGGCAGAAGGATGGCCGGAGACCAGCAAGCGAGGCTGGCGGTGGCCGGGAGGGGCCACTGCACTGCAGTCTGGGCAACAGAGTGAGACTCCAACTCAAAAAAAAAATAAAAGAAATAAGGTATTCATATAATTAAGGTATTCATATAATAATGAATAATCTTAAGGTAGTGATACTAAAAAATTGTCTTTTATTTCATTCAGAATTTTTTGAAAGTGAAGGAAGCTAGAGGGATTATGGAGTTACAATAGAATCGGGGGTAAAAATAGGCTTAGTGAAAAGGAATGGCATTTATGGAAATGTACTAGGTGTTCCAAATCGTGCTAGATACGAATATTGCATGCTTCATTTAACTCACACAGCAGCTTCGTGTGGTAGAGGCTACTGTGAACATTTTAGACATGTATGATTGGTAGTACTAGCAACACAGAGACTAAATGACAAACCAGATTGACACTCCAAACTGCTTAGTATTTCAAAGAGAATATCCAACAGTTGCAGTGAAGTTTCACAGAACCTGGATTTTCTATTCGCAAGCAAATTTCAGAAGGGGCGGATTTAAGTAGAATGTGTTTTGTTCATAGATTTGGGACTCACTGACATCCACACCCAGAATGTTGATGCTAGCTATTCACTAATTCTATATCTGCAAATTCACCTACTCACAGTAATTTGTTTATAACCCCCCAAAATCAACACTCACAGTGTTTTTGTGGTCATTGGGAGATATAAGAAGAGTGGCAAAAAGATTAAGTCACTATTGCCTAACTTGTGTATTCATAGACGAGGTTAAATAGGACAATAGACACTCTTCTTGTTTCAACTCTCGTACTGTAAAGAAGTGCCCTTTTTGTGGTCTACTTAGTATCATATATTCTGCATTCTTGTGCTTCTCATTGCTAGTTTCCTGTTTAAAATGGCCACACGCATGGCACTGAGCTCTGTCTAGTCTTCCTAAATGCAAGAAGCAGGTGTGTACCTAATGGACAAACATGTGTGTTCAATGAGCTTCATTTGAGCATGAGTTATGGTGCTGTTGGCTGTGAGTTCAGTGGTAACGAGTAAACAACTATATCAGAAATTATGATGATTTTAATAGAAATACAAATAAAACAAGGCTGTGTATTAACTAGTGAGTGAAAATATTGTGACCAGAGGCTTGTGGCGATCTAACCAAAAAGTTCCTCTAGGAGTGATGACTCAGTATATGCTAATTCAGTGTTCACAACTCTTCGTAGAACATAAGTGCTGCAAATAGCAACAATCAGCTATAGCTCATTTAAATAACTATGGTTCAGCTAGGACATTTAAATAGTGTTTTTAATCTCCCTCATACATTTATATTAAGATGTGTGGTAAGGTTGGTATTTCTAATTTGATTTCTAAAACTTTATTAAAATCTTTATCCTCTACTATTTGTGACAATCTAACTCTAGGATGGATCTTACACTTTCTCCCCAACAAACTTATTCATTCACAAGGTTTTGTCCCCAAGGGCTGGATTGCCAACTTCTTTACTCACCTTGCTAAAGTTCCCTGAGAAGATGCTACATTTCTGACTTATCCTGACAAGACATGTCTTCTCCACCCTAGCACTCCCTGTGTGGAATAAGCTGCTCTTTTACCTGTTGATTTCTTTTGCAAATCAGTCTGTGTAACTTATGTGGTTCCTGTTCTTTCCTGGACAATGATTCAGAGGGAATATTGTGTAAAAACCAAGCAGGCAAGAGTTGGAGAACGTTCATCACGGTGAAACCCATGGCATCTGGAAAAGGTGAGAGCTTATTGCTCTGTGAGAAGACAATGACTCCTGTTTCACACAACTGGGTTCCATGGCCAGATGATTTGATATTCTTCCACCACTCCCCCCCATACCCATTTCTCACTTTCTTTATTTTCCTTCTACCTCCACCTTTAAATTGGGGAGAAGGGTGAGGCAAGATGATTCATTCATTGCATCTACATGGTCAAAGAAACACCACCAATAAATACAATTCCACCTCATCTTCAAGGCTCAAACCCTTTCCTGTATACACTCCTAACAATAATAGATAGTTCACTTTTTAAAATCTATGAAGAAGATTCATTAAGAAGATTCGTTCTACTAGTGAGAGCTTCAGTGCTGACTTTTGCCTTGTGGGAGATATCTTAATACAAACTGTAGCATCCAAACTCAGTTCTATCTCCTAAGAAGTCTAATGCCTTGACCAGTTTTAGTGAAAGACTGTAGGCCTCTTTTTCTTTGGACAGGTATTTTTAATACATGCAGAATTCAACAATTTGTCACTCTTTCTATGACTACCCTAGATCAAGAGACTTTCCTCAAAGGCAACTGCTATAGCCTCCAGTAGAAATTGTTTTCAGTCTGAGTGTGGTGGCTTATGCCTGTAATTCTCCAGCACTTTGGGAGGCAAAGACAGGAGGACTGCTTAAGCCCAGGAGTTTGAGACCAGTCTGGGCAACATAGCAAGATCTCGTCTCGCCAAAAAAATCAAAACATTAGCAGGACATGATGGCACACATCTGTACTCTCAGCTACTCAGGAGACAGAGGCAGAAGGATTGTCTGAGTACATGAGGCTGAGGCTGCAGTGAGCCGTGATTATGCTACTGCCACTGCACTCCAACCTGGATGACAGAGTAAGACCCTGACTCAATAAAACACCAAAAAATAAAAAATAAAAAAAATAAAGAAAGATTAAAAAAGAAAAGAAAGAGAAAAAGAAAAAAATTTCTTTCCAAAAAATTGCCAGAATAATTTTTTCAAAATCTAAATCTAACCATTCCTTTATTCACAATTCTCTAAGGACTTTCTTCTCACTAAAAATTAACTTCGAAATTTTTATCATGACTAATAAAAACTTACATACCTAACCTCCTCCCCTATACCTGACATCATCTCCTACCACACTCTCTTCCTAATTCTAGACACTCTTGTTTCTGGCTGCTTTTTGAATAGTCTAGACAAGATCCTGCCTCAGACCATTCACAATTGCTGTTTCCTTTCCCCGACAATATCAATAGAACCTCCTCTTTTCATCCAGGTCATAGTTTAAAAATTGTCTCTTCAGAAACACCTCGCACAACAAATCTTTCTAAACTCGTAACCTCTTCTGATTACTTTCTAATTCTTACAACATGTGCCATGTTTACTTGTTTATCATCAATTATCACTAAATGTAAAGTCTACAAGAAGAGATTTATTTGCTTGCTCTTTACTCCATAGCTTGATGAATTGTGAATATATGACACTGTAAGGGAATGGAAAAGTTCCCTAAACTCTTCCATTGCTTCATTGTAAGAGAGAAATCATGACTATCTTAGAAAAGTGGCCATCTTTATTATTTTTCAAAATCCTAAGAGAGATATTCAACAACCATTTCCATCACTGAGGTCTTAGTAAGGAACTTGGAATTTAACAATGGCAAGGGTTGTTTCCAGAAGAGATTTAAAGTCTTTATAGTTTTATGGCCAACAGTTTCTTAGGTTTTCTGCCATCATCCTATCCAGTGCAGTATTAAGTCTCAGAACAGGGTAAAGTACTTCAGCAATAACCTCACCTTTATCGCTGGACAGTCATTACAATCCTTGCATTTATAAATCAATGTAAGAGTTTTTTGAAGATTTCTTTGTGACAATATCTCCTTGGGATATGTATGAAAAGAGCAAGCATGACTTTTTGTTAAATTCCAAGTCCTAAGATAGCAAAAACAAAAAATTTGACTCTTGGACTTCTCAGCAAGACATGACCTTGTATAAAGAAAACTCTTTCAGCAGCCAGTTTGAGCCCCTACGTTCAGCAGATTTTAGGATAACTAGCTAATGATAAATAAATCCACCACAAACTTGGGAGAAAATAAATGGTAAAAAACATGCTCAGTTTCTAAAGGAAAGACGAGAGGAGGACATAGTCTCTGTTTGCCTTCGGCCTAAAGCTGGAAGCCCAGTTGGAAAACACATTGATTCTTTCCTTCATAGAGATGGGACATTGATGAAATGTTCTTCTCTGCCTATTCAATCCAATATATAGGACTGTGTGTGTGTGTGTGTGTGTGTGTGTGTGTGTGTGTGTGTGTGTGTGTGTGTGAGAGAGAGAGAGAGAGAGAGAGAGAGAGAAACTATGAGTTTTCAACTTCATCGGTCTGTATGAGTGAGTTACAGAGAACTTGAACAGACCAATTTCTTGAAGCTCATTTCCTCTAGGTAAATAAGAAAGCTTCTGGAATGATTTCTCTACTCGCCTCAATCCATACTAATGGTTGCCTTTGGAATATCAACCCTTATTGTGAAACCATATGACATAGGATTAAGGGTTTGGATTCAGTGCAGAAAAGCCATCCTTTGGAAAATTATTCAACCTCTCTAAAGCCAAGATTATTCTTCTGTGAAAAAAGAAAGCTGGCAGTACTTACCTTTTGGATTGTTTTTAGAATTAAAGGATTTAGAATATGTCAGGCACATAATAAGTGATCAATGAGTATTAATTATGTCTAGTAAAGGTTCTCGTGTTAGAAATACACACACACCCTCACACACATATATAAATTTAAACTGTATGAAGTAGAGTATTTGCAAGAAATAAATTAAATAATAAGACAAAAATGAATGACTAAGTGTTTTATTGACTAGGAGGAAATTACTAAGAAATGAGAGGCTGACATGTTCTTGAATGGTCAGAAGTGTCCCCATGGCAGAGATTTTCCTTGAAAGTGGTATAGGGTTTGGAGCATTAGATAATAAATGTTAGGTGAAGGGAGTAACATGTTTGAAAATCACTACAATATGTGAGAGCATCTACCATTCTAACAAAGTGGATCCTCCTTGGGAACATGGATGAACCGACAGAGTGTTGAAGTAGAGCTCAGTCATCACCAGTTCCTTTTCTAATGTAAAAGTCACAGAATTCTTTCTTACTAATATTTGAAATGTAAAACTCACTATACTCACTTATTCATCTCCTGTTTTGATCATTTTTTAAAAGTTTATTCAAAATAACAATCTAAAAGTTTCAAACTAAAATTAACTTGGTTTTTACCCAGTTATTGTTTACAGTCAGAAGAAGAAATAAAAAAAAACACCCTGCCTGCCACATTCACTTTAAAGAGAAGAAAATCCAATCATATTGTGTGAACTAATAATGAAATTTATTAAAGACTGGAGAATATTTTGACCAAGTGTTGACAGTCTAAAGTCTTGGATTTAAAATTACTTTCATAGTGCTGCCAAATGCATCCTAGGCTTTAATTAATGTGAAATGTTGAAAAAAATATTTGAATGCAAAATTTCTTAATTTCCCAGTCTTAGTTTAGTATTTACCGAATCTGGAAATAATGTAGAGGTTTGTGAGTTTTATTTATTCATAAGTAAATAATGCAACAGACAAAATATTTCTGGCACATCAAGCTTTAAAATTAAAAAAAAAAAGTGTCCTTGTAAAATAAATAAATAAATGTGGGGCGGGCAGCAGGTGTCAAAGGAAAATTTCATCAGACATGAGCACGACCTACACGCTTTCTCTGATCCTTCCTACATCCACAAAATATATTGGAAAAATTAATCTTGTACAAGATTGCAGGACCCAACAATGACCTTATCCAAGTTTCATAACTTCTCAAAACACAAACCGTGCCATCATCATGTAAAGAATGTGGTGGGTCAAAGTGTCATTTCACTCTCTGAATGACAGAGGAGAACGAATTGCTGTTTTAAGTATATTTCCTGTATAAACACATCCTATACCAAAGTATGGTTGACTCGATTATTTTCCTAAAGTGTTGGATATTTCATTCTGTTTAATCAGAAAGATAATATTCACTCTGGGACTTTGCTTGGTAAAGTAATATAGGGATCTGCTCTCTCTAATTAGCTGTACCCGCGTTTAAAACAATTTTAGTAGTGTTATCAAAGTGTATCTGACATTAATTACTATTTTGCTAAGATGGGGTCAAAAGGTTCAGATCCTGTTACAATTTTTGGAGGCAACAGATAATAGAGCTAATGCTTCAGTTGTTAGTTGAGCGGAAAGGTTGCATTATCAAAGCCCGAATTAGGTAAACTAAGTGCAATGAAAACATGCAAAAACATTCTGGGACACAATATTGTGAATATTTTTAATCTTGGGGTGAGGAGATTCTAAGAGAGATTTAAATGAGTTCAATGGCTAAAGCATTTCAACACTGATATAAATCTGACAGTCAACAGCTTACGAAAACTGAGTTCACAGATATTTGTAATCCAAGGCAGTGCTAAGATTCCCTGTTTTCTTAATGTAGAATGAATACAAATCTACCGAATATCACTGTGGCGGAATGTTTTGCAGCTAAACCTTAGGAAGTAATTTATTTTCCTCCCGACATCATCAAATACAAATAATTCTAAAGAAAAAATAGTTCTCAGAACTTTAGTATTTTGGAGTCCCTTAATTTGTTGTAATTATATTAAGTTATATTTCACCTAAACATATTTTTATTTGAGGTCAAACCTGATTTTTCCCACCCTACTCTCTTCTCATTTAGACAGTGCTGAATGAGAAGAGATATTTATTTATTTATTTTTTGAAGATATTTATTTATTTATTTTTTGGAGATAAAATAGGTTATAGATAGAGAATTATCCTTTCTCACTCCTTTAGACTCCTGAAAAGAAGAAACAACTTTGAAACAAAAGAAGCTTTCAAAGGTCAGGGCACCTCCTTGAAGGTAAATTTCTCCTAAGCTCTGCAACAAACAATTAGAAAAGGGAAACAACCATTTGCAGCATGCTCTGACACTTAACCCCAAAATGCTAGAAGCATTGATAGCTAAACCATGATGTGCAACTGCTAATTTTAAGAATTAAACAATTTCTCTGTTTCTTTTATTATTATTATTATTATTTATTTTAAAGATAGTGGGGTACAATTCAGGATTAGGTATACAAGTGGTCATCGTCCTTCTCTATTTCTTTAGGTGAAATTTTGGATTCCTTAGCTAGGTTTATTCTTAATTTGATTGTTTTGGCTTATTCAAGTGTGTGTGTGTGTGTGTGTGTGTGTGTGTGTGTGTGTGTGTGTGTGTGTAGTACTGGTAGGAAGCCTCTGAATTGTAGTTAGAGTTGCCAAAAATAAAAATAATACAGAATGAATTAAATTTGAATCTCAAATAAACAATGAATACTTTTATATAAGTTCAAGCATTTTTATTTGGTAAATCTGGCAACCTTAACTACAAGGGGGGCCCCCAAAACTTGGAATTTATTTATAAAAAATTTTAATAGATAATTTATTTAGTGATATTTATTTTTTTATATATATATAAACCCCCCAAAATATTTACTTATTTATAAAAAATTGTGTATTTATTCTTATGTGTTTAAACTTCAAAGCACTCTCCATTAAGGCAATACAGTTATCAAGACGCTTTTTCCACTGCTCATAACGATTTTTGAACTTGTCGATTTTGATGTCTTTTAGAATTTCTGCCATTTTTTGTTTCACCTCTTCCACATTGGCAAAATATTTCCCTCTGAGGACTTTTTTCATCCAGGGAAACAAATAAAAAGTCACTCGGGGTGAAATCTGGTGGGTCATGCTGTTTTTGGTCAAACACTACTGAACACTCTGCGTGGTGGGGGCAGGAGCATTGTCATGGTAGAAAAACAAGTCACCTATTTGCCACAAATCAGGATGTTTCTTGTGCAAATCATGACACAACCTTCTCCGAATTTCCAGAGAAAAATTATGATTGACTGTTTGCTCCAGAGGAGCAAATTCCAAATGTACCATAAGGACCTTCTATCCAAACGATAATTCTGTTTTGTTTTTGTTTTTGTTTTGTGGGGGGCGGGGGTTCCCCTCCTATGGTGAGCTAAATTTCTAAGCAAAAAATGTAAAATATTATTTTCATGAAGAGTCCTGTTATATCTCTGCAACTTATTATTATGTTGACTGGAAAATGGGCTTATATTTGGAAGCAAGTGGTAAATAGTTTTTTTCTTCCTCTTATTCAGTTTTAGAGAGGATTGAGAAAGCAAGGATGAATCTTGGGTAGTGAAGATAAGACCAAAGGCACTCCCACTGGTGGGCAATAAGATTATCCTTTGAAACATCTTTCCTGGATTACCAGGATTTAAGAAGACAGGTGGTGAACTGGAGTTACTGTGGGAATATCATGGCTATAGATTGATTTGTAAAACAAATAAACATTACTCAGGAACTCCCAGAAATCTTTGAGGAAGAGAATCTGACCAATGACTGAAAATCTTGTGGTCAAGCAAGATGAGATTTAAGCTCTTATTTAAAGTGTCATTTTAAAGAGGAATGGGACTCCTGATGCTTAAAACACTAGTGCATTGATTAGTCCAACACCCTGAATTAATTTCTGTCACATATCTTACATCATGCGTGACAGAAATATACACAAGAATACTGATGCTGACTTGATCCAGGGTATGGGTTATATGTAGACATGTAGAAACAATGTTGAGATTTTCAAAAGCTAAATCATATCATAGGACTGTTTGCCTGGGTAAGTCCCAAATAAGGATCCAATCGTGACACCACTGGGTCTAATATGGCTGACAATGTATGTGTTGGCCTAAGTGGGGACAATTCTTCTGGATGCCTAACACTACAAAGACCAATAGAAAAATTTCTTCTGACCTAAACCAATATTTAGGAATAGCTGTGGATGCTGCATTATAATATACTTTCCTCAGAAGCAAGTGAGAATAAAAATTAGATTCAGCAAGTCCTAAAAAAGTGTTTAGGATATGAAGTAAATGAGTTTTCACCTCTTCTTTCTATATTAACTTAATTTCTTAATAAATGATTCACATTCACAATGTGACAATAAAATATCATATCAATATCATCAATATCAACATTAACCAATACTAATATCACATCAATATCAACATTTTAATGTTTTCAGGCACTTTCTGATAGTCTGCTTTTGAAAGATGTTATATGGATTCATCTGTCATATCAATTGATAGGTATGAAATAATACCTAGGATAAATGCTTATATAAGTGACTACTTAGAAAAATTTGTGAAATATTTAACTAAGCATAAAAGAGTGATATTATTGTCTTTCAGTCTTTTGAAACTTTATATTTCTTTTAGCTGTGTTTAAAACAATGGATGAATAAATGAATGAATTGATGGGAGAAATAAATTTCATTATATTTCAAACTGAACTGACATGAGGTTTTCGTATTCCAAACACGAATAACTGCTTCAAATAATTATTTTTCCAGATAGCTATCAATATGTTTAGAAGAGAAAGAAATTAGGCTAAGAATGAATATATGAATTCTACCTACACAGGCATTCTTTGTGGAAAAGTCCTGAGCTTCATATAAGGGTTATAACATTCCCTTTTCTTAAACCCACAGAGAACAAATTGCTTCCTCTGGTTACTTCTTTCCATATTTTCCACAGAGGTTAGTTCAGAGAAAACACTAGAAACCATTCCATACCTTTACATGCCTACACAAATTTGGGAGGTAAAAAGAAAGAGATTATAGGAAGCAAGAGACACTAACAAAATTGTTCCACACACATGAAATTTCTATCCCAGAGTCCCTAATGTTGGGTCATCTACGTGTCCAAAACCTTGTGGTCTTCAGATAATATAGCATTTTCCAGTTGGTCTTTTTTATGTTGACAGCATGAGGCATAAATCCATAAAATGCTACAACCACAAAGCATAAAGCCCGATGGTGGGGCTATTGCTTAGCTTAGGGTTTAATAATACTATTTAATGCCATTTTACCTCAACATTGACAAAACAAATCTATGTTTATAAAATTAGAGAAAAAATAATTATTGCCATGTGATAGCTGCTCATAAGCAAGTCTTAGAGTTTGTTTCTAAAAAGAAAAGAAATTGATGAAAAACTCAAAATTTTGGTCAACCAAAAAAAATTTTTTTACTGCAAAGTCAAATATATTATTTAAATGACTTTTAGAATAAATCCATAGAAAGTTGATATCAATCAAGAATGGACACTAATAATTAAAAATAAGACACTGCTACATCGATCAGAAAGATAATCAGTCACATCAAGTAGCTACCAAATAAATTGCTAGAATTTATGCTGAATAGAGAATACAACCCTTTCCTTAAAGTTTCTGAAAAATAACGATGATAAGTAAGAGATGTGAGAAAGACCTAAATAATTGGATAACTAAGTTTTAATTCAGTCATTTTCAAGTATTTTTGGCCATGCTGTTAAGAAGCACAATTTATATCATAACTATGTACACACAAAATGCTCACACACAAGCACACTTTTATAAAAATATATAAGCTGATAATACTTACACTTTTTACATATAAGTAATTCTGTTATTTTCTATTTTTTAAAATGATGAGTCATGACACACCATTTAAAAAACCTTTGCCTAGGAGCTGGACTGCAACTTTTTAAAGAACAAGAAGTCTGTCTTGAATCCCTGTATTCGAGGAACTAGTTCAGTGCCTAGAGTTGAATGCATGGGTAATAATTTCTTTGTGAATAATGGAATAAATGAATGAATGGAGTTTATATGTAGCATATTACAAGTAAAAGACCAAAACTTTTGAAAGTGGCTATTAAATCTTACTTTAAATTGTATTCCTATGTTGCCAGCAAAAACCTGGCAACAAAAACCTGGAATTATTTTTTGGAGGGCGGGTCTCTTATAGTACAGGTTTCCTCCACTAGATAAGTGTTTTAAGAACCCATCGGCATCAGTGTACCAGCTAGTGTTGTTATGAAAGACCACGTTCAGTTTCAGTGAATTTTTTTTTTTGGCGGGGGGGTATATTCTTTTAACACCTTTGCCCATTTCATGATGGGTGATTTACGAGTAGACCTACCTACACCATACTGAGTATTCAGCAGTTTTCGACCAAAAACAGCAAGACCCCTGTGCACCACTCTTCCTATTTACCTGATCTCTCCCCAACCCCTTTTGTTTCTTCGGATGAAAAAAGTCCTCAAAGGGAAATGTTTTACTAATGTGGGAAAGGTAAGACAAAAAAATGACAGAAGCACTAAAACACATCAAAATAGATGAGTTTAAAAACTGTTTTGATTTCTAAAAGAACTAGAAATTGACCATACATATAAGCCAGCAATCTCCCTACTGGGAACATATCCAGATGAACTCAAATCATTCTACAGAAAAGATACTTGCACAACATGTTTATTGCAGCACTATTCACAATAACAAAAACATGGAACCAACGGTGCTGCCCATTGAAACCGGACTGGGTAAAAAAATGTGCGTATACACGATGGAATGATACACAGCCATTAAGTCGTACAAACATATGGGCTTCACGGCAACTTGCATGGATTTAGAGTCTAAAACACTCAGTGATTTATCACAGAAACAAAGAATAGAGTATCATATATTCTCACTCATAAGTGGATCCTGAATATTTACCGTAATTACTATAAGAAAGGGATTGACAGTAGCAGGATACTGTCGGGGAGTGGGGGGAGACACATCAATAAGGGTACCCGATCTCAAACCAGGTGAAGGGAGGACCGAAGGGAGGACCAAAGGGAGACCCAAACTTTACTTGTACAAAGACCACTTGTATACCTAATCCTGAATTGTACCCCACATCTTTAATATAAAATAAAATTCTTGAAAAACAGTTTTAAGCAGTGGAAAAAAAATTTCAATAAACGTATTACATCAAATGGAGAGTACTTTGAAGGTGATTGAAGTTTAAAAATGCAAGAATAAATACACAATTTGTTTTCATGGTGATGCACACCTGTAGTTCCAGCTACTTGGAAGGCTGGCACAATTTTTTACAAATAATTTCCAGGTTTGTTGGGCTGTCCCTCATAGATTAGATACATGGATAGATAGGTGGTGATAGATAAGTACTAGTTAGCTATCTATTGAATAGCTAGATAGATGATAGGTAAATGATAGATATATGATAGATAGGTGATAGATAGATAGATAGATAGATAGATAGATAGATAGACAGATAGATGTATAGATAGAAAGACAGATGACATATAACATTTTCCCAATAAAATCAAACAGGTAATCTTTTTTTTTTTTTTGAGTTGGAGTCTCACTCTGTCGCCCAGACTAGAGTGCAGTGGCCGCTCCCGGCCACCGCAGCCTCGACTTGCTGGGCTCCGCGATCCTTCCGCCTCAGACTTCCAAGTAGCCAGAATTACAGGCACGCGCTACCACGCCCGGCTGATTTTTTGATTTATTGTAGAGATGAGGTCTCGCTGTCCAGGCGGGTCTCGAACCCGCGGACTCAGGCAAACCATTCGCCTCAGCCTTTCAAAGGCGCGGGATCACAGGCTGAGGCACCAAGTCCGGTTTAGGTAATCTTTTTCATCTCTCTCTCTCTAGACTAGATGTTCTCAACTAATTGATCACATATTGACATTTTACTATGATTAAGAATATGGATTTGGGACCCAGATTACCTGGATTCAAATCGTAGCTCTGCCAGTTTCTTTGTCACTCTCACTCTCACTCTCAAATGATTTAGCCATTGAGTATATCAGTACTTCAATTTAAAAATGATAATGGTGCTGAATCACTTAGATTACACAACATAAACTACTTGAAACTCTGCCTATTATGTAATGAACACTAAATAAATATCTCTCAGTCTTCCTTGGTCATTTCAGAGTGGTAGACATACCTTTTTTTTTTTTAACCCAGCTTATCCTCAAATACAAAACCTGAGGCACAGAGAGCAAAATTTGTCAGTAGTGAAAACATGATTTGAGTGGGTTGTGGTAAGTTCCTCATGACAGAGAGTATTCAAACACATTCTGAGCATTCACAAAGAACGTGGATGTTGTATGTAGTCTTTTTATAAGACACTGCATTTTTCTCCATTGAACAGCAGCAGTGTTGACTGAGTGGGATTAACTCCAGCTCCAACACTATGATAGGACCTGAAAAACACAAGTAAATAAAGATCCTGCAACCATTTTTATTGTTCCATTAGCTGATCTAGCAACGGGCATTTAATCCAAGACTTAAGTCAGTCAAGATAAGCCTTTATTTTAACCACAAAGGATGGACATATGATTTCAGATGGTGCCATATGAAGAAAGTAGAGGGCATTTATTCTTTGTTTGGCACAAGAAAAAGCTTCCATAGTTTAGATGGTGAGGCATATAATTGGGAGTCCAGCATTGCCTGCAGCATTTTGCTGCTTTGAGCAAATCACCTAAGGATGAAACGAGCATGAGGAAGAAAGTGGATTATGTAGAAAAATGAGAAATTGAAATAAACAAACCAATTGAGACCTGTTCTACCTCTAAACTTTTCAGTTTTATGTCTCCATACATCCTCTGTATTGCTTGAGTCCATTTGAGTTACATTCTCTGCTAAATTGAATTTCAAACATCTGAGAGGAGGTTATCTAGATGAATTACAGGCTTTATCTAAATTTAGAATATTTCTACCTTCTGATAACTTCGTTCTCCATTTTTCTGCTGCAAAAAAATGGAAAAAGATTTTTCTAATATGTCCATTTTATTTAAATGATCATTAAATTTTATTTAATTAGTAAATATACTAAAGATATTAAAAAGTAAATTAAGCGCTTACAATGTATCAGTAACAGTACTAAAAACTGCAAACATTATATAATTTCACAGCAATTCAGTGAGGGAAATTAAGTATCCCCTAGATAAAGAAAATGAGGCTACTAAAAATCAACAAATTTGCACTTAGATTATTTAATTAGTATATGAAGAACTAGGATTCAAACATGATTTTGACTAGTTATTTTTAAAGTTTTTAAACATTATATTCTGCTGCTTTAATTAGTTATGTCTCAGGTGCTGTGCTAGGTAAGTACTAGGAGCAAAACTCATTACAATCCAATAAAAATTCAAGAGTCTATTATGTGCAGAAAAGATACTCAATTGAATATTTGAATTGAATGAACTTGGAAGGGCACAGTCAGAATTTGTTTTCCCTCACCAATGCCCTCAAGTGCAGTCAGAAGTATTCCCAATTCTGATACGAGGTTACAGTGGGTCAACAGACTGTGGTAAATTTCAGCTCTCAGGACAATCTAACTTTCAGGTATTAAAAAGTTTAGATCAAGGATTTCCATTTTCAGCCATGTTGAAGTAATTATTCAGAACTTCACCTCCCACCCTAAGTAACACGAAAACTAAGCAAAATTTTAAAATAAAAAATTGCAGGCACTGGATAAAATCTTATGCAGGACATGATACATTGGAAAAGAGAAACAAATGAGGTATACCCTGCAATAGCCCTGGTGTTTTTCTGACTGGAGGCAGCTCTGAATAAGAAAGTGGAATTCAAATAGGACCCTGTGGTCTTTGTTGCGTTCAGAAGACCAAGGTAAGAGTTTGAGGAGGGTAAGGCGTGTAAGATTTTTGTGGCAACATTCCATAAAAAGAGGAAACAACATAGGAAATGAGCTCAGAAACTTTGCATAGAGATCCCTAAAAGTATTTACTAAGCATTAAGTCATGAATATTATTTCAATCAGGTTTCAATCAGAAAAGCAAACCAGCAGACTAAAGATATATGTATACATACACACATCTACATCTATATTTATTAGGAATTAACCTTATGCAATTGGCGAAAGAAGATAATGAAGTAAGTCTGAAGCAAGTTGGGCAGTTAGGAGGTGGAGATCATGAGCAGGTTGGAACTCTGGTTTGAGTTGAGGCTAGAGTCCACAGGCAGGCAGGCAGAAAGGATAGATCCAAGGAAAAAGGAGAGCAATTCCAGGCCTAGCTGCTACTTGGATTCTACCCATTCAGGGAGATCTTAGTCCGTCTTTCAAAAACTTCTATCTGAATAAGTTGGACTCACCCAGGATAACATTCTTTTTGTTCTCAAGGTTAATAGATTATGATTTTAAATCTATCAGCAAAACCCCTTCACAACACCCAGATCAGTGTTTACTTGATAATCTGGGAGAAGGTGTAAGCTATAAAAAAAGCTGATGTATCCCTTGTAGCCCATTCTAACTGGCAATATATTAAAAAAGGAATTTGAGGGAGATTTGTTTAGCATAGAAAACTTGGCACCTCACAAAGTGATCACAGATGTGAAAAAGAAAACTTCAAAAGGAAAGCAAACAAGGAGCAGAAAGTCATAAACTGAACAATTCCTTAAACTCACATAGGAAAAGAAAATATCAGCGTTCTAACAAGTCAGAGTAGAGAGCTAGAGGAGTCTATCTCTAGAACAAAGGCTACTCAAGCTATGCCCTAGCAAAGTTTCAAAACAGGATTGAAGAGATCAAACTGATAGCAGCATGACTATCTGCCAAAACAAACCTCAATGCTTGTTAAAGGGGAAAAAATCCACTCAACAACATAATGTCAAGGTCTAATAAGTAATAAAAAATTAGTAGACATCCCAAGAGAAAGGAGCATGTAACCCATGACCAGAAGAAATATAAGTCAATTGAAATAGACCCAGAGGTGAAAAAAATGATAGAATTAGCCAACAAGGATGTGACACCAGCTATTATAACTATATTCAAATATTCAAAGGAAAACATGAACATAGTAAAGATATACATGTAAAATATTTTTAAAATACCAGATGGAACCTCTAGAAATAAAAAGTAAAACTTCAGAAATAGAAATTTCCCTGAATGGGACTAATTGTATGCAGATTAGACACTAAAGAAGATTTTAGTGATAGCAAGGACACAGCAATTAAAACAATAATGATGAAGTAAAATGCAAAAAAAAAAAAAAAAGAAAGAGAGAAAATGAACAAAGCCTAAATAACTAATGGAAAAATAGCAAATAGTCTAAAAGATGTGTATTTGAAGTTCCGGAAAATAAGACCAAAGAAGAGAAAGGCAAAAACAACCACAACAGTGGCAACAACAAACAAATAAAAATCAACAAAATGCACCAACATATTTGAAGAAATTATGAACATCTTCCAAATATAATTTTTAAATATACACATGCAAACACACACACACACACACACACACACACACACACACACACACACACCCCACGTCAAAGAAGCTCAAAGAACCCAAGCATGATAAATAAACATTCCTAGACATACTTAAATTAAATTACTGCAAACTAGTGATAAAGAAGAAAAAAAAATCTCAAAAGCAATCAGGGGAAATAGATAACTACATACAGGAAATCAAAGTTCATAATCACAAATTTCTCTTATATTTTTAGTATTAATAGACTTAGGTGCAGGAAAAGGTATATTATCAGTGGTAAAGATAGACATTTTATATTGATAAGAATGCCAATTAATAAAAAAAAAACAATGCGAAATTAGTATGTATCTTAAAATAGAATTTCAAAATACATGAAACAATTGATAGAATGAAGAAGTAGACAAATCTAAAATTACAGGTGTGCATTTTAACACTCCTCTCTCAAAAAATGAATAAATTAATAGATAGAAAATGAGTAAGTATATGACAGATTTAAATACTATCAACCAATGTGATCTAATTGACATTTTACAGAACTCCAGCAGACTACATGCTGTTTACAAGTGAAAATGAAATGTCACCGAGATAGCCATATCTTGGTCCATTATTCAAGTCTTTATAAATATCTATAAAGGTATTAGAATCATAAACATTTTTCTAAAAATAGAATTGAACTATTCGCAATAACAGAAATGTCAGTAACAGGAAGATATTTGAAAAATTTCCAAGTATTTGAAAATTTGACAACTTATCTCTAAATAATACATGGGTTAAGAAAAAAATTACAGCCGGGCTCGGTGGCTCAGCCCGTAATCCCGTGCCTTTGGGAGGCTGAGGTGAGTGGATTGCCTGAGCCCGCGGGTTCAAGACCCGCCTGGGCAGCGAGACCTCATCTCTACAATAAATCAAAAAATCAGCCGGGTGTGGTAGCGCATGCCTGTAATTCCGGCTACTCGGAAGGCTGAGGCGGAAGGATCGCCGGAGCCCAGCAGGCCGAGGCTGCGGTGGCCGGGAGCGGCCACTGCACTCCAGTCTGGACGACAGAGTGAGACTCCAACTCAAAAAAAAGAAAAAAATTACGTGCAAAATTTAAAAATATTTTTAATTAATAAAACATAAATTGCAACGGTACTTAGAGGAAAAAATAGATTTAAAGATTTATTGTATAAAATAAAAGAAAGTTAAAATCAATGATGTAAGCTTGTATCTTAAGAAGCTAAAGAAATGAAAGTATATTAAATTCAAAGTAAGTATGCAAAAGGAAATAATAAGAGCCTAAATCAATGAAATAGTAAAATGAAAAAGAAATAGAGAAAACCATGGAAACCAAAAATAAACATCAAAATTAGAAAACTTCGGCTAGACAGATCAAGAAAGAGAAGGGGGAGAGGGAGAGAGAGAAGAAACAACTTGCCAATACCAAAAATGAGAAAGAAAAAATACTGCATATCCTTTAGTTGTTGGAAAAATAATAATGAATATTGCAAGAAATGTTAAGTCAATAGTTAAAAAAAATTAGTTTACATGGACAAATTACTTGAAAGATACAAATTACCAAAACAGGCTAAAGAAGACACAAATAATCTAAGTATCTATTAAATAAATGGAATTCATAATCACAAATCTCACAGAGAAAATTCTGGTCCTGGGTAACTTTTCTTATCAACTCACTCAAATACTTAAGGAAGAAAAAAGACAATTTCATTCCTCTACCAACTCTTTTATGAAATAGAGGAGTGATTACTTCCTAACTCAGGTCAATATTATCCTGACATCAAAGCTATATAATATTTCAAGAAAAGAAAACTGGAAACTAATATCCCTCATGAACAAAGTTTTTTACAAAACATTAGCAAACTAAATTCAGCAATAGGTAAAAACAATAATACAACCATGTACAAATTAGATTTATCCCAAGAATGTAAGACTCATTTTACATTTAAAAAAATCAATGTAATGCATATTAATTGCTTAAAAAGAAAATTCACTGATTACTCAATGGGTACAGATAAAAGCACTTGAAGAAACTCAATACCAGTAATGATTAAAAACTTTCAGAATTAAGAATAAAGAAAGAGTTTCTCAACCTACAAAGTGAATCTACATAAAGCCTACAATTAATATCATAAATTAGGAAAAACTTAAGTTACTGCTTTTACTATTTCAATTCAACATTTTATTAGCTATCCTACCAGTGAAATTAAGTATGAGAGAAAAAAATCAAAATCATAGAGATTACAAAGAAAGAAGTAATGCTGTGTCTATAGACTGACGGCATGATGGTCTATGCAGAAAATTCTAAAATATTTCCAAAAATAACTAGAACTAGTAAGGTCATAGAATATAAGGTCAACATAAAAGCTATTTGTAATTATACACCTAGCAAGTAAATATTGAAAATTAGGCTTTACAAAGTTAATCTATTCACAATTGCTTCAAATATATGAAATAGGATTAAATTTCTCAAAATCTATGCAAGAGATATGAGATTAAACTATAATATATTGATGAGAAAAAATATTTAAGTAGATGGAGAAATATTCCATGCCAATGAATTAGAACACTCAATATTAAGGTGGAAATTCAATCCATACATTCAACACAATCCCAGTTAAAGTTCCAGCAGATTTTTTTAGAAAATAGGAACCTGTTTTAAAATACATATGGAAATGCAAATGACCAAATAATTTTGAAAAGGTAAAACAAATTTGAAGAACTTATATTATCTGATTTCAAATGTATGTATTATTACAAAAAAATCAGACATTTTGGTATCTACATAAGAATAAACATATGGATATATAGTGCATTGCTCAAGTGAAAATGTATTATTGGCAATAGTCACATAAAAATACTCAAAATCATTAGTCAAAAGGGAAATGCAAATCAAATCAACAATGAGATACCACTACTCACTTACTAGATTAGCAATAGTTAAAAATACTTACAACATCAAGTTTTGACAAAACTGTAGAGCAACTAAAACTCTCATGCATTGCTCATACAAAATGGGTGTAACTCAGAAAACAGTTTTATAGTTTCTTATAAAGCTAATCATATCATATAATACCAAAATTCCAATCCTAGGTATTTCCCCCAAAGTATAAAAACTTTTGTTTCATAAAGACTTTTTTGTGTATAGCAACTCTATTCATAATAGCCCCAAACTGGAAACAACCCAAATGTCTGTCAATAGGTAAATGTACAAATTGTTCTATAGCCACACAATAGAATACTAGTCAGAATTCAAAGGAACAGACTACTGATACATGCAAGTAGCACATGTAATCTCAAAAACATTCTGAATGAACTAAGCAAAATACGAAAACTATACTCTCCATAATATTTGTTCCAAAATTTGAAAGAAGAAAGGAACAACACTCTATAGTGACAGAAAACAAACAAGGGGTTGCTTGGGGCCAGGAGTGAGGAGTGGGAGAGATATTTTGTGATAGGTCACAAGGGAATTGTTGGTGACTGGGTGATGGTTCCATGGGTGTAACACTTGTTAAAATTCATCAAAATGTGCATTTAAAAGTAGGTGCTCTCTTGGAAAATGTTTCCATTATTCTTTCCCCATTGCTGTGACTTTCTCTTTTAAATGTCAGGGCTACTCAGAGTTAGCAGTAGAATAACAGGCAAAGGACTAAAGTGAGGGTGCTATGGTGAGTATTAAAATACTGACCCTTGATTATAAAGTTCACGTGGGAGGGATGCGATTTCCAAGGCACCTCCTGTTCCACCTCTCCTCCAAAGACTGGATTTCACCTTTACCTGAAAAAGTAATGAATGCTGGCTGATGTGTGACCCTCTTCAGTTTCTATCTCAGACAGTATACCCACAGCCACTTTCTGCTAGGATACATTTAGTCTACTGGGGAATCAAAGTCCAAGTCCCTTTCCAAATAATACTCAGTCACTAGTAACTAGGTCTTCTTTCTCGGAGAAATAAAAATAATGGTTTCCTCTATTGTAGATCTATCCTCTTGTCCACCTGTAAAGGATAACACCAGTTATCCTTTCTCCTCTGGCTATTCCAGGTAAAAAAGTAGGCACAAGTCTTTCACAGATACATAAGATTCCCAGGAGAACACCATTATGCTCTGCCGGCTCTTATAATAGCACAGAATCTGTCCACATCTCTGCAAGAGTCTAGGTTAGAATGAAAATGCTAGTTGTCATTGGGAAAAAAAAATGCCAAGTGTTTATTAGTAGTTCTTCTTGTTTTCCTCCTCTTTGGCCAACAGGGTAGGGGAGAAACATCTGTTTCTTTCCTTCACCTTAAAGTGAGATAAAATACCACAGCACTTTTTTTCTCCTCTGCATTTTCATTGAAGAACCACTTTTTAAATTTCTAGCCTTTTCATATAAATAAATATATATACTTTATATATATATATAAACTTTTAATTTTTTTTTTAAAGAGTGGGGTACAATTCAGGGTTAGGTATACAAATGTTCATTATTCAGGCACCCTTGTTGATGAGGTATGCCCCCTCTTCCCCAGGCAGATTTCCACTACTGCCAATCCCGCCTCCCTGGTTTCCCACTACTGCCAATCCTTTTCTTATAGTATTACGATAGTTGTTCAAGGTCTGCTTATGAGTGAGAACATGTGATACTCTGTTCTTTGTTTCTGTGAAAGATCACTCAGTATTATAGACTCTAAGTCCATCCAGGCTGCTGAGATGTTTATGATTTTGTTCTTCTTTATGGCTGCATAATATCCCATCGTGTATATGTACCACTTTTTTTTTTTTTCTAGACCTCTTTTGATGGACAGCATTGTTGATTCCATGTTCTTGCTATTATGAACAATGCTGCAATAAACATACATGTGCAGGTATCTTTTTATATAGTGATTTGAGTTCTTCTAGGTATATTCCCAGTAGAGAGATTGTGGGGTCGTATGGAAGGTTGATTTTTAGATCTCTTAGGAATTGCCTCACTGTTTTCCACAGAGGCTGCACTCCCACCAACAGAATAGAAGTGTTCCCTTTTTGCCACATCCTCTCCAGCATCTGTTATTTTTTGAGTTATTGATAATGGCCATTCTGACTGGAGTTAGGTGGTATCTCAGTGTAGTTTTAATTTGGATTTCTTTGATGACTAGGGAAACTGAGCATTTTTTCATGTACCTGTTGGCTGCTCATATGTCTTCTTTTGTGAAGTGTCTATTCATACCTTTTGCCCACTTTGTAATGCGGCTGTTTTTTTTTTTATTTCTTTTCAGTACATTTCAGTTCCTTGTAGATCCTAGATGTTAGGCCTTTATCAGACATACAGTTGATTAGCCTTTTCTTATACTTAATGAAGATCAGTATGGCTACTGGTAGTCAGAGGGCCAGTTTGTTAAATTGAATCTTACGGAGATGTGTCCAACAACTCCCATAATACAGGAATCCTTGTCACCTGTGGTCTCCAGTTTTGGGTCATAAGACACACAGAAAAGTTCCACTTGATGTTCTGCAGCATTGCTGAATTCCTGGGATAACAAGCTCAAAAGGGGTAAGATGTAGTCTCAGCTCTCCAAGGAACCACAGGCAAGTGGAGCACACAGACAGATAAACAAGTTACGTTGGCCGGGCTTGGTGGTTCAGCCTGTAATCCCAGCACTTTGGGAGGCCGAGGCGAGTGGATTGCCTGAGCCCACAGGTTCAAGATCAGTCAGGGCAACTTGGCGAGATATGTCTCTACAATAAATCAAAAATTAGCCGGGCGTGGTAGTGCATGCCTATAGTTACGGCTACTTGGAAGACTGAGGTGGGAAGAAGGCTGGAGCCTAGCAGGTCACGCTGGGGTGGCTGTGAGTGTGCCATTGCACTCCAGCCTAGGCGACAGAGTAAGACTCCGACTCAAAAAAAAAAGCAAATCACGTCAATACTACATAGCTAAGACCAGTAACAGTCACATAGAGAGAGTCAACTCTTGAGGACCCACAGTCTGATGAGAAAGCAAGCCAAGAGGATGGACCTTTAGATTAAGGAGTGGAATGCTATAATTGAGAAAACCAAAAAACAGAATGAGAGTGCAAAGTAGAAGCACAGAAGATGGCCTTAACTCTTCCCGCATTATATTTGTCACTGCTACTTTTAATAATTGCTTTTCCTAATGTTCAGTGGTCATTTTAATTCCATCCTGCTGCAATTGTGCAGGTGCTATTTTCTAATTTTTCAGGCAGTCACCATTGGATGTCTCAATAGAAATTAGATGTTAATGTAGTTTAAAAAAAAAAAAAACCCTTATGTTTCTCCATTTATGGGCTGCTGAACTTTACTTGGGGCATGGTTAGCTTAACAAAAACACTTACTATCAGTATTATATGGAGCCAATTCATGCATTTATGTATGTATCTATATTCATGTAGCTCTACACAATGAGTATAATTTGCCAGTATAATTGCAAGTTCTAAGAATATCTAACTGCCCATAAGTAATTGTAAAAAATTAGAAGTTTCTACTTCTATATTTACTTAAGTTAAAGAATATAATTAGCAAGTTAAATGTAATTAGATGTCTATGACTTTAGTATCAAGATCTGTAGGAAACAGAAATGAGTTGGATCCAATGACACTGGATTTCCAAAAAACAAATATTATGTGTTCTCATTTTGTGTTTTCTTATATTCTCTCCTTCATTCCTTTCTCCCACCTCTCTAGAGTGGTGATTAAAATGTCAAGTAATTGAAATAATTCTCAAAGAAAAAATACGTGTGTAACTTAGAATTTGACCACATATTGCTTCATAGCCATCCAATAGTATTAAGTTTGCAAACCAATAATAAGTGAGATGGTTACAAAAAAAGTGAAATAAAGAATTAAAAATCACTCAACCAGTGTCCTCCTGAGTGACTTTTTCATGAGCCAATCCTGAATGAACAGGTGTGTGCTTTGATCAACAAACAGCTGGGCTCACCCACACACATTTGGCATATGGTACTGCACAAAATTATTTTTCAACTCACACATTACTTAATATTAAAAACATAAATAATGTATAAATTTGCTACTTTTTAAATGCCAACTGGTGCAAAAGTGCAAAAAAGAATGCAGCATGGGAAAAAGTAATTTCCGTCATTCCCATTATATGCCAGTTTTTGTTCTAAACACTCCATCTTAAAATAACTTTACTTAACAAATACTTCACTGGTGTTTACTGTGTATAGGGCACTGTTCTAAGCCACATTATATATATTAACCAAATTGATTCTCATAACCACGAAAGGAAGTGAATAATGTTAGTCCTACTTTACCAAGAGAGAAACTGAGAAACTGCTGAGATGCAATGGTGCTGGGATTTAACCTCAGGTCTTTCATTTTAAGTAAAAGAAGTCAAAAGAGAATTCTGCTTCAGACACGCCCCTCATAGTTGGCTGAGCCAGATTCTGAACTTGGTTCTATTCACTATCAGTATTCACGTTCTCTATTTCATAACAATGGATGCAGTATTTCAGATCAAGCCAGTTAGCTACATGGAGAGAAAGTACCTCCACAGTTTACTTTTATCAAAAGGTGGCATGTATTGAACACCAACCACATGCATGCTAAGAAGGAGGAATACAAAAAAGAAAAAGAGATCTTCCACAGATTTCCCAGCCATGAACATAATGGTTTACACTTTGTAGGTATGCAGTACATGTTTCTTGCATGAATAAATGATTAATCAGTTTAAAATAATCTACTCTTAGGGAACTGAATTGTGGAGGGGGTTGCTTAATAAAGTCACTGAGGAACTAGTCTGTACTGGGCAGTGGCAGAGGCAGACACAGAAGAGGCGTTTAGAGGGAGTGACAGTTGATCTGAGACTCAAAGAGCAAAAAACAAGACAAAACAGGAACAAGAACTAGATGACCATTCTAGTTCATAAAGTAGTGTGCTTCCATCGTTGGATCACATTTATTCAGTTATCTATTTCTCTTTAATAAACATTTCCAAAATTCATGGTTTAAAATAACAATTTATTATGACTATAATAGATCCTAGGGTTGACAGGGAGCTGAGAAGTTTTGTCTGCTCCAGGTGTTTTTTACCTTGGTGACATTTGGCAGGTAGAAAGACTGGTCCAATGGAATCAACCATGTCTAGCACCCTGGCAGAGATGACCCAACACTGGGCTCAACTCAGGATGTTGATCCGAGAGCCTACACCTCAATGGACTTGATTGAAGGTTGTCAAACATCTTACATGACAGCTCCAGGGACAAGTATTCTAAGAGACCTTAGTAGAAACAGCCTAACTTCTTACAACCTAATTTTAGAATGTCCAACTTCCTCCACATTCTATTAGTCAGACAAGTCACTAAGACCAGCTCCAGGGGAATGAAATTAGACTCCATCTCTCAAAGGATTTGCAGTTGTCTTTAATCTACCACACTCGTCTAGAACATGGAGCTTCAAATCACAATACAGACACAAGCCCCCAAACGGTAACTGCGCTAATACTTCTAGGTAAGGCCTTTAGCACTAACCTTAGGGACATCCATACAAACAGAAGTTCAGCCTGAAATATAAAGGAAACAAATCTTATGGCTTCACTTTGATGGATCAACATTTGCTATAGTAATAAGTGTATAGTGAAAAGAGTCAAAATAAAGAGGTAGGCGACAGATGCTGTTTCCCAGCCAAATTGAGAATAAGGCACCCTCTAGATTCAGCCCTTACAACCAGCAAGCCCAAGTGCAAAGACAGGAATATGATACACACATGAAAGATTGCCGGATTGGTGTTTTTCTCCTGTTGGTAGGACTGGCTGAAAGCCCATTAGTGGAAATACGCTGTTCCTCGTACATGAGAGACAGTGTTCTGAAATTTACTCTCTTCCTTTATCCCCCTATTCCTTCCTACCACCTCAAAATAAACCCCATTAAATTAAAGTCATATTTGTGGATCATAAAAGGAAATTTCTCTTAGTAGCCAATAAATAGTAGTAGGTTTTGGTCCTCGTATATGTGCTGTGTGATCTCCTGAGTGGTTCACTTCATTTGGCATCACTAGGAGATTGATGATGAATTTCCCGGACAGATACATCACTGAGCAGATCAGATAAGGGAAATGAGCTCTTTGGGGGCAAAGACTTGCACTGAATTGTAACAGTATGTGTTCGCTGACCCCAAGCTGAAGGAATGTTTCATTCCAATATTCTGGAATGGAAACTGATAGTCTCTGTTGTTTTCATTACTTAAACTGCACATTATTATGAAGGACTTTATTTTAAAATAACTTGAGTGGTAGCATAGTTTTGTACAAAAAGAAAAATAAATCAAGTGTTCTAGATTTTGCTAGCAGCATATTGGTTAACTGAAATCAATTTCTTTATAAGTTTAAAAAAAGAGAACAAGATGAATTTAAGATGAACTAATAGTAATATTTCTCCCTTCCTCCTTCCCTCTCTCTTTCCCTCCTCTTCCCTCCCTTCCCCCTTCCCTTCCTCCCTCCCTTCTCTCTCTCTTTTCCCTTGTTCTGCTATATGTACTTGAATAAAAGTAATACATTCTCTCACTTGTTTAAAAACACTCTAGTTCAACACCTTTGAAAAAGGACTGTGAAATCTTGGTTTGAACTGAAATTAAGTAAACTGTCAGAGATTTCTGCTTAAAGATGTGTTCTCTTTGAATTTTAGTTTCCCTTGGACACAGTACTTTTAACCAAAGCAATCTTTAGAATGGAAGGCCAAAAGCTGGCCAGCCTGCATCTGACCTTTCTGACAGATGTTTGTAAATGGACTCGATTGCCTTTTCCATCCCAGACTGCGTAATCTTTGGTTAGGGTTGCTTTCCATGCAAATACTTAGACAGACTGTGGTTTGCACTGCCGGGCATTGGTAACAGGATATATACAGAGCTCAGGTCACTGACTAAACCCAGCTGGATCAGGAATGACCCTTATTAATCTTGGGATGAAAGCTTGATGCATTAGGGAAGTTAGTTGATCTAGTCAGTACGATTTTTCTTTTCTTGCTAAAGACCAAATTATGATCTGGACAAATCATTGGTGTGGTGACTAGAAGAAACTACAGATAAATATCTCATCTGAGTTGGTCAAAAAGTGAACTGGCGAACAAAACTACAGCTGTGTCTCATTAAGTGATGTAGCAAGGTGACCCCACTTTTTTTATGGTTGTCTAATGGGGATAACTAACAGGCAAGTAGAAAGAGGGCATTTGAGTGTTCCAGAAACATACAAGTGAGAAGCTTGGGAAAACAGAATCTTATAGTAATGTGGGAGCCAGTGTCTAGGGGCTGAACATCTGCTTATTTTAAGGAATATGATAAAAGGTTTCCTGAAGGGTGAATTAGCTATTCTCTTAAAGGAAAAAATAAGAACTAAACTTATGAATGAATGAGCATATAGATATCAGAGTGGTGACTTGCAGATAGTCTCTTGGTGACTAGCAGATGGACGTCTTGGAGCTATGATTCCCCAGAGGATGGGCAGAGGAAATCATGTTGCACTAGAGTTCACTGGAGAGGTGAAGGGACCCAATGACGAGTGTGAGATTGTATAAGCCAGTTGACCTGTATTTGGTTTTCATTTCTTCAACTTCTGGTTTTGCGGCCTTAGGCGAGTCATTTAACGTGCCTGAACCCATCTTGCAGATGATACTTTCAGTTTTATTGTAAGGACTTAGTACAAATGTCTGTAAATTACCTAGCATTATGCTTGTTACATGATAATGTCGTGTATAAGTGATATTCTCTATGATCGTTCCTGTTTTATGTGACGGTATCATTTAGTGAATGAGACTAATTTTGAATACCAGATTTACCTGGTTGTAGCTGTATGAATTGAAATAAATTTCTGCCTCCATTGAACTTCTCCTTCTTCATATTTTTGATGGGAGAGACAATAATGACCTTATAGAGATCACTAGGTCATTAAATCAACGATATCATAAAGTGCTTAAGAGTGTCTCTGTCATTTAATAGTGTCATTTCTCTATCCAGATTTTTCATAGAATGAGCCATAGAAGAATAAAAAAACTTTTCAAGGGTCTTTGTTAACACCGGTCAGAAAATAGAGCCAGACTTCAGTTTAGCACTTAGATGGATCTAACACAGGAGAAAATATGGCCATAAACTCTGGGAAATGTGTTACAATTGAGGATGGCAGAACACACTCATAGAGAAAATGCACACAGGGAAATAGGAATTAGATGAAAATAATCACAAGAAAGATTGTTGACACAGACTGTAAGTCTTGCGATTGAAAGATTCAAAGGGAATGAAAGAGGCAACCAGCACTTGACTTGCCATTGATGGAGAGACTTCAGAGCATTTCACTGGAATGAAAACCACTTACAGGCTCCAAACCCCAGCCACACATCTTCTCTTCCTTTACTGTGCTTCAGCTAGGTTTTAGATAATTTACTTTTCCAACTTTAATTTTGGTACTTTTTTATATTTTTGTTTTTGGAACATTCTGGGTCATTTTTACATATTTTACTTTAAAGCTACAAAGCATGCCAGAAGCTTCGGGGAATAAAAGGACTGATATATATGCATTGCGATACTTAAACTTTTTCCCCTGAACTCACACCCCAAAACTTGTCTATAGGCCAATTTGCATGTTGGCCACATTTTGAAGATTTGGCGGCAACAACCACTTTGCAAACTCACACCACATGTGGTACTAATTGGCGCAGCTGGCAGTTTAAGAAGAAAGGCTAGGGATTGAGTGGGCATGGAAACCTAACAATGCCTTTATACAATGGTTCTCACCAGGAGATAGAAATTAGAACTGTGAGGGGAATCATAGGCCTCTGCAGCAGGTCGGTGAGATGAATTGCTCACTCAGTGCTTTGCAAAAGCAACCCCCCCAAAAAACAGCAGGAAAAAGATTTAAAGTAGATACTGTATTTTGTACCAAACTTCCAAAAGAGGCCAAGGAGAACTTGTTCACTTAGCATGTACAGTCAAGGAACGTACAAGTGCTGATGTAGCGAAAATCTGAGATCCAACGCCTACCTTGGACTGTGTGGAGACTTGGTCATTCATTCAGGTCAGTAAACTTCACCCAGATCAATTTCTCTGTCTGCATAGCAGTCGTGAGACAGTCATAGCATTTGCCTCTTACCAGCTGAAGGGAACAAGGGGCAGATTTGTGGTTTGTTAAAGTGGTTTTATTTTGCAAATTTCAAACCCAAACACAGAGATCTCTCATAACATCTTAGCTACAGGTCTCTTGTTGGGGATCATTGTACTCCTTACACAGCTGTGTTATAAACAGAATTTGCAAGACACAGAATATAACCTCAGAGAATTAGGGTTAATTGTAAGGATACATTAGAGAGGATGGAAACAGGAACTGCCTCAGCAGTCACATCAAAAGACTCACAGAACTGGACAGTTTTCCTTTTTCTAAATTCAAGCTACAACAGTAGCTTTGGTTTCCCCATGGCAATTATAATCATCTTGTCCTTCAGTGTCTCTCTTTTTTTCATTGTGCCTATGTATGCTTGGTTCATATCAAAGCACAATAAAACCAAGAAGAGCTACCTGACCTGACCTATCAAGTTTTCTACAGAAGATTTGGCTTTCTTTACCCAAGAAATAGAAATGCAATTACAAGAAACTGAACGTACAAATGCAAGTTTTGCCCTTTCTTTCTTTCTCTTCCTCTCTCTCTCTCTCTCTCCATCTTGCTCTTGCTTTACCTCTCACTCCATGCTTTTTCCATGAAGCCCACACTTACAATTTGCAAAGTTTGAGGCAAGGGTATACTGGAGACCTATAGACTTCACCTCTTCTCCTTCAATACACAACTCTGTTCCTCAGCTTGGAGGATCTCACACACATGTGTGAACACCCAGCCCCTAAGTCCAATCTCCATCCAATCCCATACACCTGCTACTCTGCAAACCCTCACATTGGGCATTCCTCAGGGATGTCAAGAGGCCAGCTGTGGAAGAGGCCTGTGTAGGACTATAGTGTAATTGGGGACAGTGGGCCAGGAAATTCCAGGGCCCCAAGCAAACTACTGAAGTTTGGAAAAGTCCCCTTGTGCTCATATACATTTTGTCCTATGGGACAAAGCTAGGTAGGATCAGGGTTCAGAGCCATCTAAAGTACAAGACCCTGAGAAGGACCTTATATTGCTTGGGTCTAAGGCTATCTATTTTACTTTTCTTCTTCCTTCTCAATTCACAATTGTGTCTTTTAAAACTGCTACCTCAAAGAACTGAGTATCCCATGTTCTCACTCATAAGTGGACCTTGAACAACTTTCCTCATACTATAAGAAAGGAATTAGCAGTAGTGGGAAACTACCAGGGGAGAGCTGGGGCAGGATGGAGAGTAATGGGAAACTGCTGGGGGGGGGGGGGGGAGACACACCTCAACAACAAGGGTACCTGCATAATGAACATTTCTATACCTAACCCTAAATTGTACCCCACATATTTAAAATAAACTTTTTAAATAAAAATAAAATAAAACTGTTACCTCTATGACTACACCTACTACTGCCAGTATTTCTACCACTGTATAAGAAACAAAACTGGCAATCTTATTTAACATAAGGAATCTCCTCTAGGTTAAAAAAAAAAAGGTGACTCTCCTGCAAGCTGTCTTAGTCAGCTTAGACTGCTGCAACACATACCACAGACTGGGTGGCTTAAACAACAATCATATGTTTCTCACAGTTCTAAAGGCTGGGAAATCCAAGATCAAGGCTCCAGCAGATGCAGTGTCTGGTAAGAGCTGCTCTCTGCTTGTAGATGATCTTCTTGCTGTATTCTTTCATGGTAGAGAGAGATGAGAAGCAAGATCTCTCTCTCTTCTTATAAGAGCAATATGTCCACTAAGAGGACTCCACTTTCATGACCTTACTACCTCCAAAATGTTCCATCTCCAAATAGCTTATCTGCAGTCACTAATATATAGGGAAAGTTATTTTTCTTTATAACCATCCTTATCACCTCACTACTTCCGGGTATGGAGTTAGACGTGGTTCCCAGTGTGTCAGTAGAAATCAAACATAAAGTGTGAACCAGAAAGGAAAGGCTAAAACATCAAAAATGACAATAGTGTGTTATTTTTTTAATCAGCAGAAACCTGGGGAATAGATGCTGCAATAGAGTCAAAGGATTTTCTCAGGTAGGAAAAAAGTACAAACAAATTGGGCCAAAATAACCCAAAAGGGTACATGTACCAGTGTCTGTCATGCAATGTGCTTACCCAAGCAGCTAAAAGTGATTATAACTGCTTTGCTTTCTGGAATACTTGACTGAAATCTGAAATCAATGGTGGTTCACACCTAATAAAATTGAGATACAAGAAATTCCTTGGCATATTGTAGAATCTGAGATTTAGAGTGCATGTTAATCAGTTGGACTATCATAACAAAAACACCACAAACTGAGTGGCGTAAACAAAACACATTTATTTCTCACAGTTCTGGAGGCTGGGAAGTCCAAATCCAAGATACCTGCAGATCTGGCATCTGGTGAGGTCCTCTTCCTGGCTGATAGACAATTGCCTTGCTTCAGAAAACTCTCTCCTGTCTCTTCTTACAAGAGCACTAATCCCATCATAAGGACTCCACTCTCATGATGCAATTACCTCCAAAGTCCCTGTCTCTATATCCCATCCCATTGGGGGTTAGGATTTCAACATGTGAACTTTTGGGGACACAAATGTATAGCCAAAAGCACAGAATAAACAGATTTTGAGAAACAAAAATGAAAAGTGGTCAGGAGGTGATGATTCTTCACAGTTTCCAAGTAGCCAGAGTAGACATGATGGGAGATGTAAAGTCACATACTAAAATATATGCTGGCAAGCATGGATACCAGAGTCATTTTCAGGCCTGGTCATGGATTCCAACTAGAGTTAATTTTTCAGAATCCCCTTCAGAACCTGATTTCCTGATTTTTATATATTCTAACTCAGGTCAACACTTATGTTAAAGTTGGCCCTGAGCCACAAAATGCAAGGAACAATATGGATATAAGGTGTGCAGAGCTCAGATGAGATGGTTGTCTTCCCTGTCAACTCTTCTAATTTTTTTATGGGAATGAGTCTCAATTTCTAGCCTAGATTAGAATGTAATGGCACAATCAAGGCTCACTGTAGCCTAGACTTCCTGGGCTCCAGTGTTCTGCCTGCCTCAGCTTCCCAAGTAGCTGGGATTATAGTCATGAGCCACTGTGCCCAGCCTAGTTCACTCTTTTTGTCCCTATTTCCGAATCACACCTGAGGGTTGACCTATACCTTTCAAAATGAAAATTAATTTTAGCCGGGCTTGGTGGCTCAGTTTGTAATCCCGAGCTTTGGGAGGACGAGGTAAGTGAATTGCCTGAGCCCGTGGGTTCGAGACCTGCCTGGGCAACTTGACTAGACCTCATCTCTACAATAAATCAAAAAAATTAGCCAGGTGTGGTAGTGTGTGCCTGTAGTTCCAGCTACTTGGAAGGCTGAGGCGGAAGGATCGCCGGAGCCCAGGAGGTCAAGGCTGCGGTGGCCGGGAGTGGCCACTGCATTCCAGTCTGGGCGACTGAGTGAAACTCCAACTCAAAAAAAAAAGAAAATTAATTTTAGGAGGGCTCAGAAAGTTGCTTAGGGCACAAAGCTAGAAAGAGGTAATGTTGTGATCTGAATTAACATCTTTCTGCCCCTCATACCCACAAGGAAAGAGTCCTATCAGAGATTTGCTCAGAAACGTGTTGTACAAGCACAATGGTGGCCCCTACAACTTCCTCTTAATAAATGAACAAACAAATAAATAAGCAACCTAATTTAAAAAAAGGAAATAGTTAACAATAAATGTGGGTGAAGGAAATTCTATTCTAAATAATAACATCTTACTTATCACAGGACAGTACCAAGGTGTTCAAAATACTAGACTTATCAAGACAAGTCCAGGCTTCACTTCTATCAGACACATTTTTAATGACCATTTGACAGCAGAACATAAGGGAACTGTTCAACTTGAGGAGAACATTTTTAGAGTTAAACATTTGACTTTCAACCAAAGTTTTCTTAAGTCTAATTTTTAAAAATCCTTATAGAACTGAAATGACTGCAAATCTAACAATAGGAAACATTTAAGAAAGTACTTGGTTACAGATAATCAATGTTGAATTCTTTTTTTCTGTAGGAAAAAATCAAAAAAGAAAAAAAAAGTTTTACTAGATAGAAGTGCATTGGGTTTTGTAAAGTTTTTCCAGATTGACATGGTGCTAAAAATGCTCATTCTCATGTTCTTTCCTTGACATGTGTAATTTTTAAAAGTGCTTCAAGATATTTTCAGAATGCTCTGTGTTCTTCTTCCTCAGAGCATAGTACAATTGAACTTTGCACCCACCCTTTTTTTTCCAGGCAGGG
This sequence comes from Carlito syrichta, assembly GCF_000164805.1. Taxonomy (NCBI): domain Eukaryota; kingdom Metazoa; phylum Chordata; class Mammalia; order Primates; family Tarsiidae; genus Carlito; species Carlito syrichta. The sequence goes on along the minus strand of NW_007258457.1, from coordinate 1,426,214 downwards.
TCATGTGACATTTTCGTCAATGAAATGTGAGAAGTCACACTTGTTACTTCTTGTAAAAACTTTAAGAGCAGTTGCCTGACTAGTCCTGTTCTCGACCCCTGGGGTGGTAATTCTGGAGACATATGTTAATTGGCAACCTTAGTCATTCTGAGTCCTACAATGAACAAAGCCCAACCACCAAACCTATATAAAATTAATATAGGACCACAGGAAAAAAGCTTTAGAAAAGACTCGAACTGTGAAAAACTGAAGCTATAGTTAGAACTTAAAAAATTTGCTTTTTCTAAGTTTGTTTTCACTTCAATAGAGGACTCTTGATTATCTTCATGTCCTGACTTCTAGGGCATGAGGAAGCTGCCCTGCAAGGCTGATGAACATATTTTCACTTAAACAATAGGTCTAAGACTGCATGGATAAAAAATAGAGACTAAGGAAAAGAAGTGGTTCCAGTCTCTAGGGATTCCACTTTCTCCATGCCTTCCTCCTAAACTAACTCTATAAAGGCTAGACGGTGGGACTTGCTTTAGAGGTGGCGGCTATTGTTAAACTAAGAATGGCATTTGAGATCCTTTTCAGACTTTACACTCTGATGAACTCGAGACCCCACCCAGACCTGCAACACATTTCAAGAGCTGGTTCCCCCAGTCCTGTAACACTCCCTCCTGTAAATCAGCTCTGAGACATGAAGGCAATTTTGACACCCTTAACATCATCAATCAATCAGCAATCTCTAGCCTCCTGCCCACCAAATTCCCTTTAAAACTCCCAGGGTCTGAAATTTAGTGGAGGCAAATTTGAGTAATATCTCCTGTCCTCTTCGCTCAGCTGCTTTGTCTAACTGCAATGGCTATGCCAGTTTTGGTTCTTCTGGACAGAGGGCATAAGATCCCGTCAGGCTGTAACAAAACTGCATAAGGTGGTACATAACCTCTGATCCATAGCTTATCTCTGCCATTTTCTAAGTTTATGCACTTTCTTTTCATTTCCTTATCTCCAAAATGTATATGTCAGGATAATAAAATTAAAGTTTCTGACAAGCTCAGTATTTGGAAAATTGAGATGTAGAAATGCATTTTTCCTGCCAATATTTTACTGTAAGTTCATTGAGATTACTTAGTAAAGAAGAATTTGACTATAAGAAAATGTAATGGAGTGGTTAAACTATGGGTTTGAATTTTGATAGATTGGCTTTATGAACCTTGGTTTTCATGACAGAGCACATATCTGTCATGCCTATCTTAACCCTCCCTCTGGGTTCATATCAGAAACTTAATAAATATGCATTAAATAAATCAAGTTACAGATGTTCTGAATCTTGCTTCTTAATCTACAATATATTTTCCTTAAGAGTCTCTATAAATGTTAAATCAGATAATCCTCGACAATATTTCTGGCAAATAGTATAGACTCAAAATAGAAGCTATTATACTCATTTATTATTATGCAAAATCACAAAATTTACTCTAATCAGGGCCAACAGAAGTTGTTAGAAGAAGGAAGATGGAAAACATAGGGGGAGTTAAAAGAGAGAGTATCCCAGTATATGTAAAAGGCAAAGCAAGAAGTAATACTCAGATTCCAGAAGACAAGTAGGGGTGCTAGAACCTGGAGAGAGTCTGTAAGTCATAGGGACACATGGGGAAAGAAGGGCTGATACCGAAAACATACTATGCCAAGTATTTCACATAGCACGTTGTGATGGTGATATAAATGCCCCATTTCACAGATGAGGAAATCACATGTCATAAAAGCTAAGAAAATTGATCACAATATAGAGCTAATTATTGGCAGAGTGAAAATTAAGGCCCTGAATTGTTTAATTTGATGTCCAACGTTCTTTCCACCATACTGAGCTGCACCAAATAATTTTGTTCATTTACCTTTCCGACTAATACAGGTTTTGTTGCCTCTTCAGGTACCCTAGGACATATTTGTTCCATATTTTCTCCTACTATATACTCAAGGAAACATCATAGACTTGTGTGACAGAGAGTCAGAGGTCATTTATCCTCTGCTCTGATACAAAGCATATCTAATCATTTTCATATATGCTTTGTATCAAAAGAGCGATTGTTCAAATGATAGTCTTTGATGTTATTGCCAATGTGTAAGAAGGACCCGGCAACTACAAAAAATCTACAGAGATTAGAGCTTCAAGTTAGCAATTGCAGAGAATTTCACAAAAGAAATTTCAATATTGCCCTTCAATTCAAGAACCATATAGGAAATATTTTTCTTTGTACATATGCATATAGGTATACTAAACTTTTCAAACCTTAGAAACCGATTAAAGAAAAGGGCTTATTTGTTCCTTAACTGTTTCAATATAATATGTTGTTATATAGAAAACAGTGGTGCAGATCATGCTGTCCCAACCTAGACCATGTGGATACAAAGACACAAACACAATGACACAACTTCAAGCCACATGAGACTGAGACTACACTTGGAATGATGGAGAACACAATAAAATAAAAATAAAAATAAAAAATATATAGGATGATAAGTTTTGAGATATGAACCTTCAGAGTTCTTCATCCCATACAGGAGACTCAGGAAATGCTTTTTGGAGGAATTAAAAATAGGCAAGGTTTAGTTAAGTATTCAGAATGGGAAGTGAGGAGTTTAATAAATATTAAAGATGAGAAAGGAAGTTTTGAGGAAAGGGGTGGAAAGAGGATAGACATTCCATGAAAAGAAAAAGAGCATGCGACAAGGAAAGGAGGCATATAATCTCCAAATGGAAGTATTGAGTAGATTCACCATATTTTCTTTTCCCTTGTCTTATGAAGTCACTAAGATTGGGGTAGAGTCATTGGCTACTGCATCCGCTAAGCTCACTATTCTACTGAAAAGTGACCAGCCTCTTACGTCTTGAGGTGACTATGTGTGACAGTTCAGGTCAGTGAGACCTGAGAAAGAGTGTACTTGATTGGGGTTAGGGGATGGCAATTCTGGAAAAATTCTGGCTTTCCTTAAGAGAGGAGATCACCATGGTAGACATAGCCTTTTCAGGCTTCTTCCTTAGGTTTCTTTTTTTTTCTTTCTTTCTTTTTTTTTTTTTTTTGCCTGCTTTGAACTGAGATATCACTATAAAATGAGAATCATAAGGACAGAAGTCAACCCATTATGAATGAAGAAAAAAATAATAACAACAAGCTGGGCACAGTGGTTCATGCTTGTAACCCCAGCACTTTGGGAGACTGAGGTGGAAGGATCACTCACTTGAGCTCATGAGTTTGGTACCAGTCTGGGAAGCATAGCAAGACCTCATCTCTATAAGAAAATAAGAAATTTAGCCAGGCATGGTGGTGCACACCTGTTGTACAAAGTACTTGGAAGGTGGAGGCACAAGGATCACCTGAGCCCAGGAGGTCGAAGTTGCAGGGAGTCATGATCATGCCACTGCACTCCAGTCTGGATGGCAGAGTGAGACCCCAACTGAAAAATATAATAACAACAGAATGTGGAGGCCCTGATATCATCATTAAGATAACTCTAGTAGTCACCTATCAATAAAATTCCTGTTACTTGGGTAAAATCTTTATTTTTGAGTCACTCTATCTCATTATATTCTCTTGATTGCATTCCCATTTCTACTAATTCCAGGTTCAACATAATAATGTCCTTTCATTTGCATCCCTCATTGTCCCCAACCACAGCTTGCTTCTCAATGTGACGTTGGTCCAGCCACTGCCCTAACATGATATGGCGGCCTCTTCTTTTTGACTTATCCAGATATGAGTGGTGTAAACGCAGCCCATACCAACCTCCCCATGGAAGACAAGAAGTGGTTGATTACCCACATTTCAGACACGAATGTTGTATGTCCAAATACAAACCCTATATGCTGCTAGCTGTGCAACTATGCAAAATTCATTTAACCTATATGAACCTCAGTATACTGATCTGTAAATGGGGATAACCAGTTAAATTTCACAGGTCTCCTGTGTGAAATTCTTTAAAGAATCCAGCATAAAGCCACAGTTTCAAATGTAAATAATACTCTTATAAGTTTATATTTGTAATTAATTATTTGCCAAAGAGTCAGTTAATCTTTCTCATCAATGAAAACCTGCTAGCCTTCTTATTGGTTAGTACAATGACACCAATGTTTTTTTCCTTATCTTATTTTATACTACACTTGAGTTATCTTGTCTTTATAAAAACACTCCAAATTCTTTAGAGCCTACAAACTTTTTTTCTTTTACTTGAAACGTTCACATGGAATTCGCAACTCTGAATCCATAGCACATGATCATTAATAATATATCTCAGACAGTGTTCTAAGTTATTTATAGGTTCCACCTCTTTAATCCTCACAATCGGATGAGGGAGGTATGATTATTATCCTGGTGTTGCCATGGAGTTGTGCAGCACTGCAAGCCTCAGCTTTTGCTCAAGTTCATAGTTAGGAAGTGAGGGGTGGGCTGGAATTCACACTCAGCCAATCTGCAATATCCTGTTCTGTCATCTACAACAATAACTCATGCATAGTCAGCCATGCACCGGAGGGTAACCAACCAATACAAGATGACAATGTGATTAACTGCTGCTCCATGAGCCATTCTTCTTTCTCATTTCCTCATTGGTCCAAAAAGTAGAACAATGTTTCTGTTCAGGTCATTGTTCTTTCTTCATTTAGTTCCTACCATTTTTCTCCATAAATTAATTTTCCTCCATTATTTGTGAGTACCTAGTGCATCATATATACCTCTGGAAGCCCAGAAAATAGCACAATTCCTGTAACACAAACTATTCCAACAATTGTTAAATAAAATAGTATTGGAGACTGAAGTTTCATTTTTCAAAAGAGAGCACAAAGACTAGAATATATTAATTTACCTCCTGAAACAGGTCAGTATTTCCAATATTGTAAACTAGAGAGAACAGTTTAAAATTTACATTTTTGTATTAATACTTTAACATAAATCCTGCTTTGCATTTCCTAAGTTATATATTTTATTTAAATGTTATTTTTATTAAAAGTGCTCATATTTATTTTTAAATGTTATTTTATTATAGGACTGTGGGGAAAAGATGAGAATTAGCTATGTTTAAAAAAATCATTTCAATGAATACTCTCTATTGAATAAGCTATAACATAACAAACTAGTCATTAATCTAAGAACTAATCACTGCACATTGACTTGTAACATAAAGCAAGTAAATATAATTCCATTTTCTTTATAGAAATGTTAACTTGAGGCAATGCCACAACAAAACCAAATACAAAACTAGCATGTAAATGTGGGTGTAGCTTCAACAAGGGAGCATTATACTAAGAAAGACCCACACTCACAGATTGAAGGGAGGAGTTTTCCACAATAGAGTCTCCCCCTAGAATTTGTGCCAGATCTTAGCAATTGCAGGTTAGAAGTCCAAAGTTGGAAGACCACGGATAACTTCTTTCTACATGTGAAGCGCCTTTGCTCTCACAACTGTGTGAACCACCCGCAGGCAGCTGGACCTGCTAAGAACAGGAAACAGTGGGGAACTGGTGCTTTTTCTCTGCTTCAAAAATTCAAGCCAAAAATAAATGAATCTGGATGCACAGGAATGCTTTCCTTTTCAATCGCCCAAGGTGACCTTCGGCAGAAACAAAACAAAAATGCTTTTCTCCTCCTGAAGGAGATCATTTCTCCTTGAAATAACATATATGGAAGCACTTAAACATTCACGTATTCATTGCATTACGCAATGTTACTCTTCAGAGTGAGACAGTGGTATTTATCTGTAATGAGGAATGCCTTAATAGGTAAAACATTTAGAAACTAAAAACATCTAATCCTAGAAGTTTTTTAAGCAACATATTCCTATTCCACCCCTCTCCCACAACCCCTTGACTCCTGCTACCATTCCATTCTTCGAAGTAATTGTCTTGCAATCCCAGAAAATACCAAGTTGGTTGTGTAGAAGGCAGTCTCAAGAAAATGCAATTTTCTAACAATTCAACTGATCACTTACTCCAGTCACCAAATAAAAGTACAAACCTGCAAACTGAAAATGCATTTAGTCAAGAATTTTCAGTTTTAAAATAAAGACACAACTTCCAGTGCTTAATACAATAAAATCTTTTTTAAAAAATGTTTTCCCTTATGCCAGAGAGATTCAAACATCAAATATTTATAATAAATTAAATTAGAAAATTGAGTACTTAAACTGTTTCTCCTGAAATAGAAACTATTTCTTTCCCATTTTCCTTTTTCTGAATTACCATGGTCCCTACATCTCTAGTAGAGAGATTTTTCACATTCACTTAAATTATTATTTGTGACATAGCATTTTTCTTATCCACTTCATTGAAAAAAAAAATCGAAGCTACAAATTTTGCGTTACTTTCTGTAAATTGTTCTCAGTTTCCAGTTCTGTGGTGTTACAAGAAAGTTTAAAAGTTATTTCCTAAATGAATCAGTATGCATGTAAATGTTTAGTTGTATTTCTGAATGTGAAAAATTGGATGTCACTATCTATCCTGCCAAGTCAGAAGTTTGCAAACTAGAACCAACAAAGTTTTCTCTTTCCTGCCAAATTGAATCCCATCTCTGTCTTTTTTAAAAAATATAATATTTTCTATTATCATAGATTATTGTAGAAAAAACTGGGCATTTAAGAACAAAAGGAAGGCAACCCCCTCGGTTCCTCTCATGCTGGGAGCTTTCTGTCCTCTCAATAAGTCCTGCTTAAAAAAAAAAAAAAAAAAGAATAAAAGGAGGGATGCAGTAAAACTAAGAGAGGGAAATAAGTTCTATTTATGGGAAACAAAAGATAAATGCAAATTTAATTATTAAAGGCTATAACTTTTATAACTCTCCTCAAACACATATTAAACTCTAATATTGGGTGATACATAGAAACATCCTATCAAATATACATGAGCATAGTTTTAGGAAGATTCTAAATCATGCTATCATATTACATATTGTTATCTCACAAACAATTCCGGCTTCTTGTCAGCTATAGCTTCAGGTGGCATATCTGCATGGTCCCAAAACAATCAAGCAAAAAGGAATTCAAACCAGTTAACCCATCCAAAAGGTTAGTTTATTCAACACTAAACATTTGTATATTTGAAACTCTTTAAATCATTGATTTTTTAAAAAAATCCAGATTGTGGTGTATTTCATATTGAGAGACAAATGCAATTGCACAGTCTCAAGAGAAAAATAACAACATGAGTTCAGAGGATGAGAACAAAAATGGGAGATTTATAAAAATGACATTACAAGCCAAATAAGTGGGCACATCTAAAATACCATCTAGCTTTTCAGATGATCAGGAATACTAAATCAAGAATTTCATTGGTGTCTTTCATGGGATTCCCTCTCACCCTGAGAGTTGAGAAAACATCCATTGTGGTGAATCTGTGCTTTTGCACAACAATTATGTGAGCTGAAACGTATATCCATTTTCTATGATGTGAGAGAAATTACATCAAACTCAGTCACTTAATAGGTTTATTATCTCAGTGTTTCTGTAGATCTTCAGAAGCCAGATAGACGTTATTTGAATCCTCTACTCAGGGTATCAAAAGGCTGAAAGTAAGGTGCTAGCTGGGCTGTGTTCTCGTCTGGAAGCTTGCTTAGAGGAGGATCTTCTTTAAAATCCTTCAGTTTGAGCCAGGCTCAGTGGCTCAGCCTGTAATCCCGCGCCTTTGGGAGGCTGAGGTGAATGGATTGCCTGAGCCCGTGGGTTCGAGACCCGCCTGGGCAACTTGGCGAGACCTCATCTCTACAATAAATCAAAAATCAGCCAGGCATGGTAGTGCGCACCTGTAATTCCGGCTACTCGGAAGCCTGAGGGGGAAGGATCGCCGGAGCCCAGTAGATCGAAGCTGTGGTGGCCGGGACCGGCCACTGCACTCCAGTCTGGGTGACAGAGTGAGACTCCAACTCAAAAAAAAAAAAAAAAATCCTTCGATTTGTTGGCAGAATTAATTTCCTTTCTTGTAGTTTTATAATTCATAATAGGTTCTTTCTTCAAAGCCAGAAACAGAGTCTCTAACTTCAGGGATGAGCTCACTTGACTAGGTCAGGCCCACCCAGAATAATCTCTCTTTTGATTAACACAGAGTCAAATGATTGGAGACCTTAATATCATCTAAAAATAATTCCCTCACCTTTTCATATTCTATTGATTAGAACCAAGTTGCAGGTTCCTACCATCCTCAAGGGGAAGTACATAGGTCATATATCAGAGGGGAAGGAGAATAGCAGGAAACTTGGGGTCATTTTAAAATACTACATACAACAATTTGTCAATTAGGATATTTTTCATTCTTGTAATGACCACCAATCACTTCTTCATACACGGTGAAGACAGTGTAATAAAGTTAAATATAGATTTTTTTATTTTATTTTTTTTTAATTTTATTTTATTTTTGTAAGACCACAACATAAGATTTGCCTTCTTAACATTTTTTTTTTTTTTTTTTGAGTCAGAGTCTCACTCTGTCACCCAGGTTGGAGTGCAGTGGCATGTTCGTGGCCACTACAGACTTTACCTGCTTGGCTCAGGTGATCCCTCCACCTCAACCTTCCAAGTAGCTGGAACTACAGGCATGCATCACTACGCCTGGCTAATTTTTTGACTTAATGTAGAGATGAGGTCATGTATAAGTTCCCAGGCGGATGTCGAACCTGTGGGCTGGGGCAATTCTTTCACCTCAGTCTTCCAAGTAGTTGGAACTACAGGCATGCACCTCCACGCTCAGCTCATTTTTCTTGATTTATTGTAGAGATGAGGTCTCGCCAAGTTAACCCAGACTGGTCTCGAACCCGCGGACTCAGGCAATCCTCTCACCTTGACCTTCCAAATTGCTATTAACAAATTTTTAACCTTACAATACAGTATTGTTGACTAAAGTTATAATATCATACGGTAGATGTTTAGAATGTATTCATCTTGCTTAATTGAAACTTTAGGGCCATTGTTTAGCACCATTCCACTCTTTGAATCTAGGAATCTGACTATTTTTTGATACCTCATATAAATGAAACCATGTACCCAGTTTCCAGAATTTTCTTTTTTTCTTTCTTTCTTTTTTTTAAGACTGGTTGGTATTTCATTCCAAGCTCAAGGTCATTAATCATCAGAGCAATGCAAATCAAAACCTCAGAGAAATGCAAATCAAAACCTCAATGAGATATCACCTTACACTCTCTGTCAAGATGGCCATTATCACACCCACAAAAAAGACAAGTGTTGTTGGAGAGGACATGAAGAAACTGGAAACCTTGCACACTGCTGATGGCAAAGGAAAATTGGTGCAGCTGCTATGGGAAGGGGTATGGATATTGTCTTAGTTGATTTGAGCTGCCAAAACAAAAAAATGTAAACTGGGTGACATAAACAACATACATTCACTTCTCGTAATTCTAGAGGATAGGAAATCCAACATCAAGTCACTGGCAGAATGTGTCTGAACGCCTGCTTCCTGGTTCGTAGACAGCTGTCTTTTTGCTGTGTCTTCACATGGTGGAAGGAGCTATCTAGAGTCTCTTTTGTTAGGGCACCAATCCCACTTATGAAGGCTTCTAATTACTTCCCAAAGATCCCCATTTCAAATAACATGACATTGGATTTAGGTTTCAACATATGAATTTGGGGGAATACAAACATTCAGTCTATAAAAGAGGTTACCCTAAAGATTAAAAAGAGAACTACCATATGATCCAGCAATCTCACTTCAGGTATTTATCCAAAAGAATTCAAATCAGGATCTTAAAAAGCTATTAGCACTTTCATACTTATCACAACACTATTCACAAGACCAAAAGGTAGAAAATACAAGTTTTTTAAAAATGGGTCTTCTCTTTGAAGTTCTTAACAGATCATGCAGCTGAAGGTGCACATACCCCATAGGGTTCTTTGGTCAGCAATAATGTCAGTGTATGTGGTGGAGAACTTCTCCCCTCAGTGTGGAGAGAAAACTGCCCACTGGAGTGTACTTACTAGGGGAAAACCCCCCAAATGGAATTGTATTATTAAAAAATTGTGTATTTATTCTTACATATTTAAACTTCAGTCACTCTCAAAGTGCTCTCCATTGGTTGCAATGCACCTATTGAGATGTTTTTTCCACTGCTCAAAACAGTTTTTGAACTTGTCAGTTTTGATGCCCTTTAGTGTTTCTGCTGTTTTTTGTTTTACTTCTTCACATCAGCAGTACATTTCCCTTTGAGGACTTTTTTATCCAGGGGAACAAAAACAGTTGCGTGGGGCAAGATTGGGTGGATAGGGAGGGTGGGGCATGGGTGTCTTGGCAGTTTTTGGTAAAAAACTACTGAACACTCAGTGTAGGTTACACACTTTTCATGTAAATCACTCATCATGAAATGGACAAATGAGTCTAAAAGATCTCTAAAAAACAATTCACTGAAGCCAAACGCAGTTTCTCACAACAACACTCACAGGTACACTGATGCTGATGGGTTCCTAGAACACTTACCTAGCAGTGGAAGCCTGTAATGCAAAGGACCAGCCATCTAAAAGATAATTTGGGGTTTCTTTTTGGTCCTTTTGTTCTTCCAGCTAGGGGAGCACCACTCATCTCGATCACCCTGCCAAGGACTTGATGCAGTTGCTATTAATGATCTTACTGCTTTCAGTACAAAAATGAGTTTTATTTCCAAATAAGAAAACATGAGAGGAAGGTGCACTATCACATAGCATCTGTATCTAACTTCCTATTATAATTAAAAATATGCAATTTCACAGAATATTTTAAAGTGTTTAATCCTCAAGTTGCTTTATCTCTTAATGTGTGTGTCTGTACATGTGTATGTCTTATATTCTAAAATCAGCATTTGTTTATGGGTTCAAAAGAGAATATTTATATGCTGCAGTCCATCAAGTATAATGTATTTGTGATGGTTAAAAAAATGCAGACAATTTTTTATTTGAATTTTCTGTTATGTTAGATCTACCCCCTGCTGCTTTTGTAGAATTTTTAAGCTATTCAGATTCACTGAGACACTAGTTAATTCTACTGCTTGAGGAATTAGTTTGGTTGCCTGAAATGGATCAAAACTTGCTTGAGGAACCACAAAAATGATGGCACAACCAGGGATAGTGCAATTATTTTTAGAAATTCTAAATGAGGCAATCAACTGAATGTGAACTCATCATGATTTCTTTCTTACACAACTACAGATGTATAGATGACAGATTTTTGGGTGCACTGAGCCTTTCATTCAAGATAAGAAAAAAATAGATTGTAGTTTTCATGTCTACCTTGTATACTATAAATCTGTTCCTGGAGACAAGCAGTGGATTTATCTCATATCTCTTTATTCTCCTTTTATTATTATTGTGATGTTGGAAACTGCACCCAACTTCTTTCAGTATCATGTGAATGCTGTATACTCAGACATCATGTGAGATTCCTAGCCAGACAAATGTGATGTGAAAGGTGTGAGATCATGTTTAGCAGGAGAGTGAAATAATCTGATTTATATTTGTGGAACACAAATTCTAGACAAGTATTAGTGGAAGCAAAGAAACCTGTCAGGATTATCCCGCCATAGGCCTAGATAGAGAGGCAGATGCAGAGATAGTGCCACATGTTCAGGCTCAGTACAGATTTGAGGGTGGAGCCAATTGCATCACTGCAGATTGGCGTTAATCACGATACCTTCATTTACAGAGACATGGAAGACTGTAAGAGAAAAAGATTCAGATTCAGGGTGGAGAGATTTATGAAGAATTCTGTCTTGGGTATTTTAAATTTGAGATCTGCTCTCCTTTGAATGGAGATGGCAAGTGACCAGAAGTGACTGGAGTTCACAGAGGTCATAGAAACCATGAGTCACCTGCTGAGAGGGTCTTTGTGATTGTTAATTTGGACAACAAGATGAGATCCCTAGTGGTGAGAGAGAAGGGAGAAGAGTCCAGCATGGAGCTTTGGGAATTTCAACATTTAGAAATTAGAGCCTGTAATTCCGGCTATTCGGAAGGCTGAGGCGAAGAGGATCGCCGGAGCCCAGCAGGTCGAGGCTGCGGTGGCCGGGAGCGGCCACTGCACTCCAGTCTGGGCGACCGAGTGAGACTCCAACTCAAAAAAAAAAAAAAAAAAAAAAAAAAAGAAATTAGAAGGATAAAAAATGGAGGAAACAGAAAAACATTTTGAAAAATGGCTGGTGAAGGAGAAGGAAAAATATATCATAGAGAAAATCCTTGCCTAGAGAGGGAGGCAGGAGGAAGAAAAGAAAAGAACCCTCTAGAAACTTCTTGCCACAGTCAGACTACAGCCTCAAATCCCCCATCAAATAGACAGTGGAAATTATAACATGAGCAGGAGTAATTACAAATGTATACCTCCTTCATATGAACTCAGCTGAAACGACATCATTTATGTAATAAACAAATAGAACCATTTCCACAATACTCTATCTCTATCTGTAATTTAAGCATGTGGGATTAATTCTCCAAACTTCCAAAGTCAAAAGTAACTGTTAAACATAGAATGTATTCTGGAGTTATAGTCAAAATAGTTAACAACTAGTCTGACGTTCTGAAAACGAAAAAAAAAAAAAAACAATCCATGACAGTAAAGCCACTCCAATTAGCCCTAATACATTACAGCCAAGGAGACAGGTTTTAATTAACGGATTGTTTTGTTTTTAATTAAATGGCTCTACAACCTGAAGGATTACTTAAAGCATTATTGTATTTATATTTTCAGCACAATCTTATTTCTGGAATCCAGATCCTATATTCCCAAATTCTGTTGGGGTATGCCGTCTGGATGACCAATGACAGGACTTTAATTCAACACTGCTTGGGTGCACTAAGCTCTCTTTCTCAATAATGTTGCTCCTCTTTTATGTTCTCTCTCTTCCTGAGACATTTTGGGGTATTTTGTGTATTTCATGCCATCCAATGTAGTTTACATCATTGACAAATCCTTTTCTCACCTGTATTCATCTATAATTGTGGCCTCTAGGAAAAAAAGAATAGGTCAAATGTCACCTTAGAAAGGAAGGGTATATAATATAAAGGAATTTTCTTTCCGATGCTGATAGAAATTGTAAATTCCCTTTGCCTCCTGGGAGTGTGAGAAGAAAAGGGGAAATGGTCAACAGAAGGATCCAATAAGGCCTCTGTTCCCTTATGCACAGGATTATGAAGGAAAAGAGTTAAATATGAAGAAGTTGAGAACACTATAGCTTGATTTCCTGAGGAGAGATTGGGTTAGGTTGCTAACATCCCAAAGGAACTCTACATTTGACTGGGACCCAGATCTGAGACAGCCTGGGGGACATATCTACACCATGTCTGGGAGATACATAGCCTGGAGAGAAAGCTGAGATTGCATCTCTGGCTGTCCATGGTCAAGGGCAAATGGAGTTACCACTTGTCTTGTTGATAGAACCAAGAGACAGTGAGAGGACAGCCAAGCTGACAACTGCCTGCACCGAAAGAGGAGACTCCGAGGCAAGCAAACATCCATAACCATGGGCAATGGCAGATAGCAGCCCACGAGGCAAAGCAGAACTTCTCACACCTTTCGTGAATTAGCCAGTCATCTCTGGCAGTGCCACTGACACTTAGTCACCACTAATGCACTGACCTCTAATCACCTGACCTATAATCACACTGACCTCTAATTACCTCTAATTCACCATACCTCCCACTCCTCAAATAACAGTGTGGCATCTTTTCAGAGGCAGAGAGAAAGGGAAAATATTTTGAAAAATATTGAACATTTTTGTGAAAAAGGTTGAGCTTCTTGACGTAGATTTTTGCCCCTTGTAGAATCATTACCATTAATTGGCAATTTAAAGTTCCAGTCATCCCTTGCTACTTAGTGGAGTGAAGACTTATAAGGAAAGTTAGAGCAATTATAGAATTGATATGTAGTTAGATCAATTACAGAATAAATAACCGTATTTTCTTTGCATAGCTAAATGGTAGTGAGTAAATTTTCCCTGCTATGCCATTGAAAGAAAATGTAGCTCTTCAAGCTAAAACGTTTCAAAGCATCACTGATGCCCCTCATCCCTTATTTTTACTAATTTCCAATCTGCCACCCATAACTTCCAATTAGACATCTGGCTCCTTAAATCTGCCCCTTCCTTCCATTTCTCTGGGTTACTACAGTATTCTTTACACTGGTCTTCCAATTTCTTGCCACTCTGAACAATCTTCCAAATTTCAATTGAAGTATTATGATCAGTGTATTAGTTAGTTGCTTAAAAACTTCTCTTGGTTCTTTATTGCGTAAACAGCTGTTTTTACCTGTACTCTGTGGATACAGAGACAATGATTTTCTAAGTGTCATCCCCATACTGGCAGAATCAGCATTTTGTAGAAAGCTTCTTAGACTTGGAAATTTGGGGCTACCACCATAGACCAACTGAGAGTTAGAAATTCTGGGTGTGAGACCCAGTCATCTGTCTTATAGCAAATCTTCCAGGCAATACTGTTGGAGTTTCACTTTTGAGAACTGCTTTCCATGGAGGAACCAAGGAAGAAACTTAGAAGTCACAATGACTAACGAAAAAGTCTTGGCTAGAGGCTCTGGGAAGGGGAGTGGTCAGAAAGAGAAAGATGCCAGGCCTGTCAGCTCTATTTCAGACAAGGAAAATCTTTTCCTGTGGTTTTGCACAAACCTTTTCCTAATCCCATCACTTTGAGAGGTGAAGCAGAATAATCTCTTGAGCCCAGGAGTGCAAGATCATCATAGTGAGACCTGACTCTACAAAAATTCAAAAAATTAGCCAGGTGTCGTGTGCATGACTGTAGTCCCAGCTACTCAGAAGGCTGAAGAGGAAGGATCTCCTGAGCCTAGATGGTGGAGGCTGTGGTGAGCCGTGATCAATCATGCCACTGTGCTCCAGTCTGGGCAACAGAGTGAGACCTTGACTAAAAAAAAAAAAAGAATCAGTTGTTTATTCATGAATGGGTCTATTTCTGGGTTCCCTATTAAGTTCTATTGCTCTAAATGTGTTCCTCTGCCAAGACCACACTGTCTCGACCATGGTAGTTATGCAACAGGACGCAATAGTGGGTGGAGTAATTTCTCCTACTTTATTCTTTTGTTTTGCTTTGTTTCAGGATTGTTTTAGCTGTTCTAGGACCTGTGCTTTCCAAAATGAATTTTAGGATAACTTTGACAATGTCTACAAGAAACTGTGGAAAGATTTTTTTAAGTAATTGCATTAAAGCTATGTAAATAAATTTGGAAAAAATGGATATCTTTATTGCAATGAATATTTTGCTCCATGAACTCAGTATGTCTATCCATTTATTAAGGACTTCGTTGATATCTTTTTTCAATATTTTGTAATCTTCAGTATATAGATCCTGTGACTGTTTTGTTAAGTTTATACCTATGTGTGACATATTTTTGGAGTAGTTGTAAATGGTACTGTGTTTATAATTTCAGTTTCTAATGTTCATTGTTAGCACATAGAAATGTGATTAATTCTTATTTGTTGATATAATATCCTGCAACCTTACTAATTTATTATAATTCTTAAAGGGTTTTTTATTTGTTTGTTTTTGAGGTTCCTCAGCCTAGTATATTATCTAAAGAAAGAATGTTACACTCCTCAGAGCAAAACAATCTAGTCCTATAATAGCGCAACCTCCATTTTCCTTTTCCGACTAATTCCCAATCTCTGTTCTCAAGGGAAATCTTTTTTCAGCTTTTTTTTTTTTTTTTAGTTGTGGTTGGGGCCATCCTGTATCATAACCTAAGGGGGTTTAAAAATGTAGGTTCCCAGGCCTCATCCTAATGTCTGTAGAGGCAGCCTGAAAACCTACACTTTTTAAAAATGATATTTCTAATGATTCTTATATACCCTAAGGTACGAAAACAATAAGTCTCAGCTTAAGCCAAAAAGAAATTGTCATTTCCCCTGAACTTACCACCCTCTTCTTGGCTATCAAATCTGCTCTTGGCTTTTTTTTTGTTTCAGGCTCTCTTAAGACCTCATAGTTCAAGACTTCCAAACTTTCATAGTATCAACTCTACAACTCTCGCACACATTTTTCAACATTATTTAACCTGAAATTCTTCAAGTCTGCACTGGACTATCTTGTTTCTTTCTTTATGTCTTCAGCTATGAGAAAAATCATTCAGCTCTTAATAAGAGAGTCATTAAAAATCTACGGTGTTTGACCTCAGATGGGCCCTGAACACTTTTGCCTAATGCATTTGGTCAAATCTTTCTCCACGTCTACACAGTAGTAATTGCAAATATGCTCCAAATATGTACTCAAAGTCCCCTCCCCTCTCCCTCACTACAACCCAATAGCTGTTCTGGTTTCCTAATTCACATTTAAACAAAATTGAAGCCGGGCTCAGTGGCTCAACCTGTAGTCCCGCGCCTTTGGGAGACTGAGGTGAGTGGATTGCCTGAGCCCGCGGGTTCGAGACCCGTCTGGGCAGCGAGACCTCATCTCTACAATAAATCAAAAAATCAGCTGAGCGTGGTAGCGCATGCCTGTAATTCCGGCTACTTGGAAGGCTGAGGCAGAAGGATCACCGGAGCCCAGCAGGTCGAAGCTGCAGTGACTGGGACCGGCCACTGCACTCCAGTCTGGGCGACAGAGTGAGACTTCAACTAAAAAAAAAAAAAAATTGAGTCACTCACTCTTTTATCGAAAAGCTTGCTTTTATTCATAGTTGAAAGTACTTCATCCATAGTTCAATTGTTAAAAGACTATTCTATCACCCTTGTTTCTTAATACCTAAAACTCATTTTGATTAAGAATTACTTCTATTAAATATTTTCTTCTCAAAGGGGTTTCTTCACTGCCTTCTACTCAGTCATTCTCCTAAGAAGATACACATACTATAAAACAAAAATAAAATATTCAACAATACTGTATTGTATTGTAGACTGTATCATATCCTCTTTGGCTATTGCCCTATCACATTCTATCCCATCATTCCTCAACTCATCAAAACAAAACTCAGGGTATCTCCCCTTCTTCATTTCACAAACTGCTAAAGGTTGACTTTGTCTCATTGCAAATGCCTTGATGAAATCATCAAACATCTCTGATTCCTAAATCCAATAGATCAATATTCCATTGTAATCTTGCCCATAGGTGATGTGATGCTGTTGATCACTTTCTCCTTTCTCAACTTCCATCCTGCCATAGTCCCTAAAGCCTCTTTGTTAGCCTTTTTACTGTATCACAAACTTCTTTTTGCTCCTTATGGGTTAAGAATTGTAAGTGCTCTCTGACCCTTTTTTTCTTTATAATCTCACCTTGGACTCCCCATTTTACACCACTGTGAAAATTAGCTCTGTTGCTTCCAAGAACCGAATCAACACTGTCACACTCTCTTGAGTACTCTTTATTTCTGTCTCTTAACTTTTCTCCTCAACTTTTCTTCCTACTTCCAAATTGATAAATCAACACAGAAGTTATAAATGTACCTCAAACTCAACCTATCCTAATAAAAAAAAATTTCATTCTCCTACTTCTACTAGTTTTTCCTTCTATGTTCTCTGATCCTTTAAATGGAATGCCTTCTTCTCTAGTTGGCCTAGCCAGAACCAGAGAGAGGTTTCAACCTTTCTTCTCTCTAATTTTTCCAGTCAATAATCCCTCATATCCCACCATTTCTACCGGAGACTTCTCCTCTCCATACTCAAATCTGCCTACTCCTGTTTGTGCAAGGTGAGTGTCATGGTTCATTACTTAATCATGCCTCACTTGAACCACAGAAGCAATCATCTAATTTCACGCCCTTCCCCAGGTTTAATATACTCCAAGTCATCAAGCTGTCCTACACCACAGCCTCGGCACTGTTTCAGATACACAAGTCGCTGGTCAGCTTAGTGTTTTTCCAGTTCTTTCCTGTCCCTTATGGCCTTAGTGGGGTATAAGAGGCTTTTTATGACCAACTTCTACTGTTTTCTATACAAGCGCTCTGAACCTGACATTACTGAATTGTTAGCATCCATTCTAGTCTATTTCTCTTTATATACCAGTTTATCTTGTAGGGGGACTTTCCTCATTTCTCTTCATCCATTAAATCTCCATTTTATTAATCTGTCACGAATAAAACCTCCTTTTACTCTCATAAGCAGAAATAGATACTTTTTCTTCACTTTTAATACAACATTTCATACATTCTCTTATATCAGATTGTTTTAAACTATTTTTGCTTAGTTTTTGGTCGAATTCAATATGAATTTCATTGACACAAAGATCCTGTTATATTCCAAAATTCTTTGTAAAATAGCATGGACCACATGACCAAAAACATATTGAATATTTTTGGTAAAGTGCTGAGTGGTGGATGAGAGAGATGCATATAAATCATTTTAACACAGAGAGAAGACCAAGAATAACATATGCTTTCTTGGAGTATGAATGAAACATGAGTATATAGACAAGAGAAAGATTATGACCAGAGAGGTTTGATTTTGGCCTCAAAGAACAGACATTACAACAGCAGGAGAGAGAGAAGTGCCATTGTAGAGAACAGTATATATTGTAAGGCCTGCCACCGGTTGTCCTGTGAGATAATCCAACGAAACCTAGGGACACAGAAGTTCAGAAATAAGATTGTGCTACAAATATAGAATAATTCTCCAAGTAATTCTTCAGGGCTCTTGGCCATTTAATTAAAAGCAAAACAATTAGTTAATTAAAATATAAATAAATACATAAAAGTAAAAATCACAAAACATATTAAGTTGCAGCTGCATAGTCTGATGTGACAAGTCTATGTGGCAAATAAAAAAAAGAGAGAGAGAGAGAGCTCAGCCTGTTATCCCAGCACTTTGGGAGGTCGAGGTGAGAGGATTACCTGAGCTCAGGATTTGAGACCAGCCTGGGCATCTTGGTGAGACAAACTACAATAACTAGGCAGACATGGTGGCATGTATCTATAGTTCCAGCTACTTGGAAGACTGAGGCAGAAGGATTGCCTAAGCCCAGGAGGCAGAGGCTGCGGTGACTGTAGGCATGCCACTGCACTCCAGTCTGTGAGACAAGAGTGAGACTCCAACTGGAAAAAAAAAAAAATCCCAAAAGACAGGGTTCAGAGAGCTTCTGGAGACCTGAACGCATGGAGATTTCTATATGAACTTCAATCTTTTCCCCTCTAATTCTGTTGCTAGCCCCTATTGATTTTCCTAAATTCTACCAAAGCCTTTTAAAAGTTTCTTGACTAAGCTTCTTCAAATTATTGGCTTAAATATGCCATCTGTTTCTTGCCAGGACCCCAATAGGTATGTCTCATATCTGTATTTACTATACATCAATTTATTATTATTATTTTTTATTCATTTGTTTGTTTTGTTTGAGATGAAGTCTTGCTATATTTCCCAGGCTGATCTCAAAGAACTGAGCTCAAATAATCCTCCCACCTCAGCCACCCAAGTAGCTAGAATTATAACATGTGCTATTGGCCCAGCATGGAGATCAAATTTTAAAATGATGAAAAGATGGAAAATAACATAGAAATCTTTTTGTTCCTGGGCCTTCTGTTAATAAAATGAAAAACTGTTTTCCCTACTTCTCCACCACTCACAACTCAAGGCTGAAACAGCAAGTCCCAACAGATCTCCAATGCTGATAGATTGTGGGCAGACGGTGGTGCATCTCATAGAATTTTTTCAACTACATGTATAGTCTAAAAGCATCTCTATCTTGGTGACGGGATATACATTGTCATGCCCTCACTTAAGTCTGATGAATGGAACAAACTTAGCTCCTCGACTCTTGTGTAGATTGGGTCCTGGTATATACCACATGGGCTTGTGTGCTAGTCTATTTTTTCTGTACTCTGAACCCCCTGTCTTTGAGAGGGAAGGAAGAAACTGGTCAGACACAGTTAGGATGGGTCCCACGTGGAACTTCCTCAAACTAGAAATGGTCTGGTGTCTGAAGGACAAAGCTCAGGTTTCAGATGGAGTCCATTGATCAGAATGAGAACTCCCGCTCCCTTTTGGTGCACTTTCTCTGGATTGGCCCTTATCCTGTCCTCTCCCAATTGGTCCTCTGCACTATCATGCCTCTTTCTGATTGGTGTATTTTCAAAGCCACCCACCAACCAATTAGCACGTACATTCTCATTTCAAGCTCAGAAATGCCCCTGAACTCAGTCATGTCACTGACCACCCACTTTGGAATCCCCTCTTACTGCTGAGAACTTTCCTGTTGCTTAATAAACTCTGAGTTGCTTGCTCTTCAGTGTCCACGCTCTAATTCTTTTTGGTTGTGAAGCAAGAACCTGAAACTCACCGAACTAAAAGAGCTGTCCAAACTAAAAGAGCTGTAACATTAAGAGCTGTAAAATTTCTTGGGGGCTCCCCAACAAGAACCCAGAATTCAATGAACTAAAAGAATCATAACAGAACTCGCACAACTAAAAGAGCTATACTCGCTGAACTAAAGGAGCTGTACTTGTTGAACCAAAAAGCTATAACATCTTGACTGATAATTTTTATAATACTCTAGTTATTCCCTGTTCTCTTGAGGAAGTATCTTGGCCCAAACTTGTTCAATAGTGTTAGCTACTACCTACCCTTTTTTGTCATCATCTTATTTTATTTTGAGCTCACTGAGATGAACATATTCTATATATGTTTATGCTTTGCCAACACATACAACTCTACCTTTTAATTTTTATGTAACTATATATTTCTAAAAATTATGTTCACATGGTGTTGAAACATATTCATTACAAAAAGCTGTAGATATAAAGGAGGCAGCTTACACCAACTTTAACGTTTTTCCCCAAACTGTTTCTACTCCACAAACTTTGCTCTATAATTCTGATCCCACATATTTATATTAACAGTTGTTTAAAGAAGAGAGCAAAATCCACCCCTGACTTTGTGAGTGATCTATTTTGTTTAAAAAAATGACACAATATAAGTTGGCATGGGGTTTCATATTATTTGGGAATAATTTATTCATAGTCTTAAACTTACATCATATATCATGATGTTATAGTTATGCTGGTATTTTTCTCTCCAAGAATAGTTTTGAAAATATTCCTAGCCATAATCATGTATCATATAAATATGTAAAGCTTGTGTTGATGCCAGAAAAATAAGTGAAAATCCAGAATTATTTTCACCTTCCTCAAATAATATGATCATCAAGAAGAAATCAATGTCATGATCATTATTTTCAGACTAGTTCTCCAAACTTTTCAGCTTTTGTCACCAGGAAGGAGACAGAGGTATCTTTAGGTTGACCTTTGTTTATAGGAATATGAATACCTCTTTAAGATCTCCAAGAATTATGCTAAATCTGATTTTTTTTTTTTTTTTTTTGAGTTGGAGTCTCACTCTGTCACCCAGACTGGAGTGCAGTGGCCGCTCCTGGCCACCGCAGCCTCGACCTGCTGGGCTCTGGCGATCCTTCCGCCTCAGCCTTCCGAGTAGCCGGAATTACAGGCATGCGCTACCACGCCCGGCTGATTTTTTTCATTTATTTTAGAGATGAGATCTCGCTGCTCAGGCGGGTCTCGAACCCGCAGGCTCAGTCAATCCACTCACCTCAGTCTCCCAAAGGCGCGGGATTACAGGCTGAGCCACCGAGCCCGGCTCTGATTATGTTTTAATAATGGCATGCAGTTGCTTAAATCTGCTTCAAATAGAATCAATAACAATTGGCAAAAGATAATTCAACAAAATTGAGATAATATTAATGAAAGAAATGTAAAAATGTTTTGAGATCTTCAGATGGGATTATGCCAACCATTATTATATTACCTTTATATACTATCAGTTTTAATGCCTCTAAGAAACAGTGTCTTCAGTGTCTTGTGTTCTATGTCAGCTTAATTTTACTTATTGCACAATGTAAATCTCTTTTAAATGGTTTGAGGCAAGTCCTGATTCCTTCAATGAGCTTCAAAAGTATAATAAATCGGCAGTTCTATTTTGAAACTCATTTCTAATAAAACATATAAGTGGTTGGATCATTAAATCTGGTTTGAAAAGCTTACATACGGAGGAGAAAACTTGTGATAGCTTACACAGTTGAAACATCTGCTAAACCTTCTGACACAGACTAGCAGGAAGAGGACTGTGTTCTTTAAAAAGAAACCAAATGGCAACAACTAAATGCATAGTACTTACAGGACAGTGCATATTATTCTATCTGCAAGTCACCTGGCCTTTGAACAGGCAGCAAGCAATGAAAAATGCCTCAGAGGAAAACTCAGCAAGGCTGTTTATTTATTTATTTTTAACAAAGATTTGTCCTAGTATGAAGTCATGCCTTTTCCTAGGGAAGGAGACAATGTTGACTCTACTAATATTTGGAATCATAATTAGATGGAAAAAATACATCATTAAATCTATTAGAGAATGGGACAAATAACACATTTGGAATTGCACATTGACAAAATAAGCAAATAAGCACGTCACTATGTTATTAAGAGTAGTAACGTCACTTAGGGTCAAGAAGGACTTTCTGTAATGGTTCAAAAGCAACTAATATACATCACATACTCCTGAGATTAAAAAAACTCAGGAAGGAAGCTCATAGAGTGGCAGATATCCAGCATGAATGTGTATTTCTTTTATACATGTTTCAAATCCACTTTGTTATTCAAACTCTATGTTCTTTTGGATTTTTTTCCATTGCTTGCTAAGATCTACGTGTTTCTAACCTTTGTGACTCACTAGTCCTTTCTGATATGCACTCACCAAGTACTTTACATTTGCAAAACCGTGTACAAGCTTACAATGTTCTCTCCTGATGGACCCTAAGATAAACCTGAGAAATCTGTCATGGTCCCCCAAAACAAAATTCAGTAGTGTATATTTAGGTGAAAAGAAGGTGTTTACTTCTACACAGTGTCAAATCTTAGCCTTAGCACAAACAGAATGCTGTAAAGGAAAGAGCCCTGGAATTACAAAGACTTGGGTTTCAAAGTGATATCTTCTTCCATATTGTTTGACCCTGAACAGAATATTAAAGTCATTGAGTCTTAGCGTTGCATCTATAACTTGTATATAAAGTGACATTTTAATGTAATAATTTATATTAAATTGGTACAAAAGTAATTGCAGTTTTGGACTGTGAATTTTAAATCATTATAACTAGACTCAAATACATCTTTATTCAGCAAAAGAGAAACCATTCTAATCAACACACTTTTGCCAATGAGACATAAGTTTGTTTGTTCCTGTAAAATCCCTGTTTCAGGATTTGATGAACTCTTTAAAAGCATTATCTGCATCCTGCTAGCTGTGGAAGTGTTTTCCCTACAATATGTTGTCAAGATGCTGGAAGAAGTGGTAGTTGGCAAGAGGTCAGGTGAATATGACTGAGGAGGAAAAACTTCGTAGCCCAATTCTTTCAACTTTTTAAAAAAATTTTAAATATGTGGGGTACAATTCAGGGTTAGGTATACAAATGGTCATTATGCAGATACCCTTGTTGATGAGGTGTGCCTCTCCCTCTCCTGGCAGTTTCCCACTACTGCCAAACCCTTCTCTGCCCTCCCCTGGCAGTTTCCCACTACTGCCGATCTCTTTCTTATAGTATTATGATAGCTGTTCAAGGTCTGCTTATGAGTAAGAACATGTAATACTCGGTTCTTTGTTTCTATGACAGATCACTCAGTATTATAAACTCTAAGTTCATCCAAGTTGCTGCAAAGTTCATAATTTTATCCTTCCCAATGGCTGTGCAATATTCCATCATGTATATGTACATTTTAAAAAATCCAGTCCTCTTTTGATGGGCAGGATGGTTGGTTCCATGTTTTTGCTATTGTGAATAATGCTTCAATAAACATGTATGTGCAGTTATATTTTCCATAGTGATTTGAGTTCCTCCAGGTATATTCCCAATAGGGGGATTGCAGGGTCATATGGAAGGTCCATTTTTAGATCTTTTAGGAATCACCAAACTGTTTTCCACAGAGGCTATACTAGTTTACACTCCCAGGCCATAATAGATAAGACAGACAAGTGGGACCTCATCAAACTGACAGGCTTCTGCAAAGCCAAAGAAACCATCAAGAGAGCAGGGAGACAGACCACGTACTGGGGAAAAATATTTGCCAACTGTATATCTGACACAGGCCTATCATCTAGGATCTACAAGGAACTCCAACATGCCAAAAAGAAAAACAAACAAACAAAAAACAGCCCCATTATGAGGCGGGCTAAAGATATGAATAAACACTTCTCAAAAGAAGACATACGAGTGCCCAACAGATACATGAAAAAACGCTCAGTCTCACTAGTCATCAAAGAAATGCAAATTGTTCAACTTCTGAAGCATTGGTTGTGTGATGTGCTGTCAGGTGTTGCCATGGAGAAGAAATGGGCCTTTTCAGTTGACCAATGCCGGCTGCAGGCACTGCAGTTTTTGGTGCATCTCATCAATTTGCTGAGCATACTTCTCAGATGTAATGGTTTCAGAAAGCTGTAGTGGATCAGACTGGCAGCAGAACAACAAACAGTGAACTGTTTGCAACCTTCTGTTGCAAGTTTAGCTTTAGAAAGTGCTTTGGAGTTTATTCTTGGTCCAAGCACTGAGTCGGTCATCGGCTGGTAGTCGAATAAAATCCGCTTTTCATTCCACATCACAATCGTTTGAGAAATGGTTCGTTATTGTGTAAAATAAGAGAAGACAACACTTCAAAATGACAATTTTTAAAAATTTTCGGTCAGCTTATTAGACATCCACTTTTTCTGGCTTTTTCACCTTTCCAATTTGCTTCAAATGCTGAACTGTCGTAAAATGGTCAACGTGAAGTTCTTTGGCAACTTCCCGTGTAGTTGTAAGAGGATCAGCCTCGATGATTTTGCTCAATTGATCATTATCAACTTCTGAAGGTCAACCACTAGGCTTCTCATCATCAAGATTCTCCTCTCCTTTGCAAAACTTGAACCACCACTGCACTTTACGTTCGTTAGCAGTTCCTGGGTCAAATGCATTGTTGATGCTGCAGTTATCTCCGTTGCTTTATGACTCACTTTGAACTTGAATAAGAAAATCACGCAAATTTGCTTTTCATATTACATCATTTCCATAGTCTAAAATAAATATAAAATAAACAGAAAGTATAAGTCAGCAAGAACCATAAAGCGAGAAATGTGCATTAAATGATGTATAGCATAACCACATTTATTAACACTGTATTCCGACATCAGACAGCAAATTTGAAAAATGCAAAAACCACAATAACATTTGCACCGACCTAATGTAAAACACCTAGCATTGGGGCTGATGTAAAGGAGATGCCTAATAAATTGTATTTGTTTCTTTCCAGGATAATACGAATACTTTATGTGCTTGTTTTGAGGACTAAATGAATTCATGGTTCAAGCATTTATAATGAGTTTTGGTACATATGGGTGCTCTTTTTAAGTTAAAAATATTAAATTAAATTAGCTGTTTTTATCATTACCTTTAATATCCTAGTATCTCAATAGTATTAATTCAGTAAAGGGAAATTAAAGAATTAGTTAGAACAATGACAGATATATGAATATATCACTCAAATTAGGTATTTTGTAGTTACATAGAAAAGAGGAATCTGAATTGGTGACTCTTTTTTGTTACAAAATATTACTTTCATAAGTAAGTATTTACTTAATATGTATTAGGTACTCTACATATTAGATTCTCCAAAAGACCAGAACCAATAGGATTTATGCAAGGAGGGACCCCCTCCCAAAAACCAGAATTAGTTCATCTTACATGTTTCAACTTCTGTCACCTTTAAAGTACTCTCCAATTGATGCAATATAGCTATTGACACAGATGCTTTTTTCACTGATCAAAACAGTTTTTGAACTTTTCAACTTTGATGCCTTTCAGTGCTTCTGTCATTTTTTGTTTCAACTCTTTCACATCAGCAAAACATTTCCCTTTGAGGACTTTTTTTATCCAGGGAAACAAACAAAAAAAAGTCACTCGGGGTGAGATCAGGTGAATAAGAGGATGGGGCATGGAGGTTATGCCTTTTTGGTCAAAAGCTGCTAAACAATCAATGTAGTGTGGGCAAGTGTGTTTGTAAATCACCCACCATGAAGTGGGTAAATGCATTAAAAGAATCTCCCCCCAAAATTCACTGAAGCGAAACACAGTCTCTCACAACAAAGTTAACTGGTACACTGATGCCAAAGGGTTCCTAGAATGCTTACTTAGTGGGGGAAAACTGCACTACAAAGGACCCATCCTCTAAAAAATAATTCTAGTTTTTCTGGTTCCCCTTCTCATGTATATCCTATATATGAAGTATATATATAGAGAGAGAGAGAGATGTATATGTGTGTATATATACATATATTATATGTTCTATATGTATGTATTATGTGTTTTATAATTATATACAACATAAAACGATACATACATGAGCAATAAGATGTATATATATCTTATATACATTATATATAGATAGATGTAGATATAGATGTATGTATATATATAATGTATAAGCATGTGTATATGATGTCTACAATCGACAGTATGTGGAGGGGGGTAACCCAAAAAATTATAACTGTCTTTTTGGAGGATGAGCCCTTCTAGCACAGGCTTCTCCCACTAAATACGTTTTCTAGGAACCCATTGGCATTAGGGTGTCAGCTAGCATTGTTGTGAGGGGCGATGTTTGGCTTCAGTGAAATTTTTGGAGTTTCTTTCAATATGTTTGCCCATTTCATGTTGGATGATTTAGGAGCACACCTGCCCACACCACGTTGATAGTTCAGCAGTTTTTGATCCAAAATGACATGACTCCTGTGCCCCATTCTACCTATTCAACCAATCTTGCCTCAAGCAACATTTTGTTTGTTTGTTTCGTTAGATGAAAAAAAATCCTCAAAGGGAAATGTGTTGTCGATGTGGAAGAGGTGAGGCAAAAAAATGGCAGAAGCACTAAAAGATACATTAAAAGACATAAAAATTGACAAGTTCTAAAACAGTTTTGAGTAGTGAAAAAGTGTGTCAATAGAAGTATTGCATCAAATGGAGAGTGCTTGGAAGGTGACTGAAGGTTAAACATGGAAGAATAAATACACAAGATTTTATAAATTAATTCTGGTTTTTTTTGTTTCCCCTCGTATGTGTGTGTGTATGTGTGTGTGTGTGTGCTGTATATATATATATATATATATATATATATATATATAACGCAGCAGACATTCACACAGCACACATGAACACATTATATGAAGAGATTTATTACAAAGAATTGGCTGATGTGATTATAGAGACAGGCAGGATGACTTAGTAAGTTGGAGATCCAGGAGAGCCAATAGTAGTTTCAGTATAAACTCAAAAGTCCAAGAACTAGGAGACCTGATGATGTAGTTCCTGTCCACAGGCTAGCAGGCCCAAGACCCAAAATGAGCCAATGTTTTAGTTTGATTCCCAAGACGGCAAAGAAACTAATACCCCAATTTGAAACAGTCAGACAGGAGGAACCCTCTCTTACTCAGAGGAGTACTTTTGTTCTATTCAGGCCTTCAACTGATTGGATGTGGCCCATGCCTACCAGACAGACCACATTGCATGAATAACAATCATGAAACCTGGAAAACTCTACTCCGACCAATAGCTGATAAATAAAATACTTGTGCACAAAGACATCCAGGAGCTCTGGACAAAAAACAGTCAATGATCAAAAACAAATCTGCTCTTAAAGTTTGAGCCAAAGGTAGGTGAATTCTGTAAATTTGTTGCTTTTATAACTGTGAATATTCCACAGTCGTAGGCAATTTGGTTAACATAAAGTTAGAGTGAATGGCTTGAGGTGTCAGAGAATGGAGCAGGAAGATGACAGAACAGCTAGATATGAGGGAAGAATCCCTAGAAGCAAGAAAATCATAGCAATGCTGAACCCTTAAGTCTGCAAAAAATATCTGCCTAAATCTTTGACTGACCACCAAATAATGCAAGCATAGTGGAGACCACCAAGGGCAGGAAAAAAAGATTGGTACTGGAGGCCACTAAAACAGCACAGAAATATGACTTACCTATACTTTGGGAACATAATGCTTGTAGTATGAATCCAGGCCAGTTAATTGCCTAGTAGAAGAAGGAATACTAATTCTCAAAGAACACAGCATACTTCAATGTTGTTACAGCACATGGTTTATAATGCCCAGTTTTCAAATATTTTCAGGCTTAAAAAAAAAAAGAAAAATATATCTCTTAGGAAAAAAGACAGTTAAAGTAATTTGGATCCCAGAGAGTCTAGATGTGGACTTTAGCAAATAATGACTTCAAAGCAATTATTTACAACATAATAAAAGAATTAAAGGAAAATGTGGCATCAGTTAACAAAGAGGGTATCTCTCAAAGAAATCCCAAATATCAAAAATGGAAATTAGCTAACTAAAAAAATGAAATAACTGAAATTAATTTTTTTGTGTATGCCGACCAAAATATGCAAGTTAAATGAGGTGATAAAACTTTTGTGTCTATCAAAGTTTTGGTGAAAGTAAAAATGTTCCATCCTCCAGCAAATTTGACATAGCTTTGGATTTACTGTTTTTAGATGGGGCATTTCTAGTGAATTTTTACCACAAAAGGCCATAGTTTGGGGGAAAATTATGGGAATTCTTTCAATTAATTGCTTAGAATATATGTTCTTATATAGTCAGGACCCGGAAAACAAAATAAAACAATTGATAGACTCTCAGTTTCATGGAGGCACTGTGAGATGAACTCTTGCTAAAATGAGTAGATAGGTAGATCAACATATTTACATTGCAGAGATGCAACTAATTATCAGGAAAAACATAAATAGACAAAACAAAAAGATTATTTCACAGATGTATGCAATTTGGTTAGCATAAAGCTAGAACTGAGAAGAGTTTTCTAGATTTGATGATTGCTATTCACACAGCAGGTGCTATCTGGTATGCATGGGTCACATTCAAATCAGTTGAATGCCTGATTGGAAAAGAATAGGAAAAGGATAAATAGATACCTTGGTGGTTGCATTTCCAGTTCTAGTATCTTTTTGTGTCATCACTGCTTTTAAAGGAAAGCTCAGCTACTCTAGGTAAACGATGACATTTTTAAAAAGACTGCTTCGTACCTCCAGTGACATATATGATAGTATTTTAGAATCAAAATACTACTAATAATAGTAAATTCCTACCTTTACTCTAACTTATTTCACTCAAAATCAGTATGAAGAAATCTATTGAGATACCACCTAACTCCAGTCAGAATGGCAATTATCAATAACTCAAAAAATAACAGCTGCTGGAGAGGGTGTGGCAAAAAGGAAACACTTCTAATGTTGGTGGGAGTGCAAACTACTGCAACCTCTGTGGAAAACAGTATGGCGATTCCTAAAAGCTCTAAATATTGACCTCCCATATGACCCCGTAATCCCCCTACTGGGAATATACCCTGAAGAACTCAAATCACTCTATAAAAAAGATACCTGCACATGTATGTTTATCGCAGCATTGTTCACAATAGCAAGAACCTGGAATCAACCATGCTGTCCATCAAAACAGGACTGGATTTTAAAAATGTGGTACATATACATGATGGAATACTATGCAGCCATAAAGAAGAACAAAATCATGAATTTTGCAGCAACCTGGATGGAACTAGAGTCTATAATACTGAGTGATCTCTCACAGAAACAAAGATCTGAGTATCACATGTTCTCACTCATATAGTGGACCTTGAACATCCAACGTAATACTATAAGAAATGACTGACAGTGGTGGGAAACTATGGGGGTGGGAGGAGAAGGGAGATGGGATTAACGGTAGTAAATATCTGTCTGGGGATGGGGAGACACCTCTTATCAACAAGGGTGTTTGAACGGAGCATATTTGTATACCTAACCCTTAACTGTACCCCACAATATCATTAAAGAAAACTGATTAAAATAAAAAAAAGAAATCTGTGATTCTGTTCATATTATGATGATATTAGGCTCAAGAAACTTTTTTCATGTTAAAATGATAGATCGCATGTAAAGAGGATGATTACTCACTGCTGGTAGAAAAATATATATATACCTTTCTTGATACAATATTTTTACTGGAGAGGAGAAAAGGAGAATACCAGGTATTAAGTATTCCCTGCAAAACAAAGAAGAAATATATATATAGTAGTAGGGAGGCAATAAGGAAAGAGAGACTAAAGACAAAAATGGTAGAACTTACAGTTTCTGGCAGGTTGAAAAAAAAAATAGACCAAAAATATTTTGGAACTCTATCCATCAAAAAATTAAGCCCATTGAAACTCTTGAGTCTGGGTAGCCATTTCTTGGCTTATTTCGAATAATAAAAAATGAGCAAATATGATATAGGCAAAGGCTTGTGTGCTTGGTGCTTGCGCTTGCTGCTGAGAACCCTTCCACTTTCCAGAAAATATGACCATTGTTTCACATTGTTTCAGGAAACACCAAGCCTACTCTAGAGAGGTGAGTGAATCACCCCCAGGCCAAACACTGTCAATGACCAAACATGTTCATTAGGCAATCTTAAATCATCCTACCTTCTTGGCCCAAACAAAAAGAAATATCTAGTCAATCCAAAAAAACCATGAAAAACAATAACTATTAGGGTTTTAATACTGGTGTTTAAAATTCTAGGCTTTAGAGTAATTTGTTATATACCTAAAGCTAACTGGTAAACAAAAGTCATATTTTTTATGCTGTTAGCAGTTTTTAATTTTCCTCCTTGATAAAAAGAATTAATTATTTACCATGCTTAAGTATTAGAAGCTACAAGCATTTACACAGGATGAGAAGAATTGCTTCGGATGCCATACCTCTTACTCATGCCCTTTTCTAACCCTGATTTCCCTCCTTTTCACCATTTCTTGCTCTTCCCACAGGACTTCAATTTCAGATGGTATCTGTTGTGTGCAGAGCCAATCATACTTGCTGTGGATGAAGATGTCTACTTGCCAGTAAGAGACGTGTTAGGGTCATTTGTCAACTTCTATCACAGGACATTCATTCTTGTTTAAATTTCAAATTCCCTAGGCTGAGGTCATATTTTAAACTGTTTTCTGTCACTTTTGCTTTTCATCTTCAAGAAGTGATTTTGACAGAGAAACAACATGAAACAAATGGATGCATAAAGGTAGGGAGGGGCAGTGATACTGATTAGAAATGGGAAATAGTGTTGGGGAAGGGAGGAAACTCTAAAATACAATCCAAGTCCTCTAAATTTTGCCAACAGCTGCCGCTGATCATATGTGCATATCACAAAATACTGTCACCATTTTCTATAATTGAGTCATTCATAAAACTTACATAATACCCAATATCTATCTTTCTGTCTCTCCTTTCCTGTCTAAGATAAAGTAACCTTAGAATATTTTCCAAGAATGTGAAAATAATGATCCTTGATTTGAATTTTGTGTACTAAACACTAAATGTTAAACTATGCCCTTGGCTGACAGACAAAATGGACTCCCAGTGGCTAACTGAAGTGCGTTAAAACAAAATCAGATGACCACAGCTGGGTTAAGAGTGTTCCTATACTCTGTTTTCTCAGAAAGATATAAAACTATCACAGGGCTTTCGTTTCTACAATCAGGCCAAACCAATTACTATTGTTGGTGCCGAGATAAACTGCAGTGTAAACTCCCATTCCCAATGGCCATTTGAAAGAAATGTCTGACAGAGACTTCAAGTTTGGGGCTTGGAAACTAACCAATCAGCGTTTACCTGAACTTGTCAATCAGAGTCACCTGCACTGGCCAATCAGGGCTCATTCACACCAGCCAATTAGAAATAGACAAGTTTAAATCCCTCATTTGCATAAGTGGACCTGATTAGGAACCTGGACAGGAAATTTTGCTTTAAAACCCACACCCTCTCTTTGTTCTATGCAGCATGTTCGTTTTTACATGGGATGCTAAGTCTTTCCAGTTTGTAAATCGTTCACAGGAATAAAGTCTTTCCTACAAATTCCTTTTCAGATAAATTTTGTTCACAAAAGCAAGCATAATATATATGTATGTGCAAATATACATATAGAACAAATACTTGTGTATATATTATATATATACAAAATACGCATATATTTTATATACCAGTTCATGTTGTAGAATTATAGCTTTCTCCCCTTCACTATTTCCCTTACGCTTTCATAATTATTAAAACTATGCTTTCAGTAGTAAAAATAAAATAAAAATGGAATATTAATGCGGTGCACCTTTTACTGATAAGCATAAAAATAAAAGATAATCATCATCTTTGAATGGTATTATTTCATTATAGAGGTGAGTTCCATTTGAGAATGATAGAGCCTTTATAAAAGTTATATGAAAGACAGCTACCAAAACAATGTCTCATTTACAGAATGCAATTTAGGTTTGCCCTTTTTCTTGTCACAGTTCAAGAAGATGAAGTAATTTTTGAAATTTAAAGGCAACAATCCTAAGCAGATAAAACAAGATGATTTAGCATTATGCAGGCACATGGCACCTTGTATCCCAAAGAGCTTTACCACATAAAAATTTGCATTTCGATAGTACTTTGCTTGTGAGATTGTTCAAAGCCTATTGCATTAATATAAATTCAACGATGATGCATTCCCTTGAAGTAGGGATTTATTCTTCATATCCCCGTCTTACAGGCAAGCACATTAGGTGCCTTGCTGTAGGGGACACAGCAACCCATAAGTCGGTTAGGAAATTGATCCTAGAACTTTTAATTTTCTATCCCTTGTCCCGGTACCTTGACAAAACTGTTTTCTAAATAGAGAAACATATTACTCTGCAGCTAAATAGCAAATCAAAGACATGCTGTCTCATGTAATCTTATAAATATGCTTTAAAAGCCACCAGTACCCCTGAGAAGTTTACCATCTGGTTCCCATAGTGACAAAAAGAAAATGGGGCTGAGTATGTAAGGGAGGCTGAATTGTATTCAGCAGGCAGCAGTGGACTTCTTTGTAGGCTAGGGCATCTGAAGTAGAATCTCCAGACTATCTTTTCAATAGAGAAGTTTATGTTACCTGTTAATTTCTGGTGGGAAGTACTAGATTTAGTATAGAGAGCACAGACTAAATTCTCCTAAGCAATATATGACACACAGATTTAGTATTAAGTGCTTATAACCTGTCATAGCTGAACTTAAGATGGCTTCCAATAACACTAGCTTCCTGCCATCCACACTTCTGTGATTGTCTAGCCCACACTGAATCAGGGCTGAGTCATAAACAGTGTAGCAGCTTCCTTGGTCTCTTGGACGACGCAGTGGGAAGCCATCCACCTTGCCATGAAAACTCAAGCAGCCCTGTGGAAGGACCACATGAGGAAGAACCGAGATTTCCTGCCACGGTCCAGCACCAATTTCCCATTTTCCAGTCATAGAAGTGAGTTATCTTGAAAGTAAAAGCTGAAACCTCAGTCAAGCCTTCAGATAACTGCAACCCCAGCAAACTGTTCCTTCATAAGAGACCCTAAGCTGGAACTTCCCAGCCAACCAGCTGCCCAAATCTTGACCCACAGAAGCTTGGACAGACAATAAATAATCATTGTTGACTTAGCCCCCAAGTTTTGGGGGGGATTTTTTGTATTGCATTAAGAAACTCATACATAATCAAACAATATTTAGGTCTAAGGAAAATAAATAAGTAGATAACTGAGTTGGTTTAGCTCAATTCAGCAACTATTTAAAGGACATCTGCTTTCCATTAAGAACCACGGAAGAGACACCAGTAAGTAATGACCAAGCTTAAGCTAGAACTAAAGTAATTTTGTCACCTAAAAACAGGAAACTAAAGTAAATACTCTATCAATAACAACAAAAGCTTTAAATGAGAAAATATTTTCATTATGAAATTATATAAAATCCTGACTTAAAATTTTGCTACAGTGTTTGACAGTATTTTTGAGTTAAGACTAAACTCTGTGCAGTGTCTGGCCCCTAACCCAGCCTCTCTTGTCGCCTCTCTGAACATTGTGGCCTTTGGTCTTTTGGAAATTCTAAGCTCTTGATTCTAGAGTTTCAGCAGCTGTTTCCCTCAACCTTGTCTATGCCCATCATCCCCCTCAACCCTGATCATGTCCTTGACATGATTAACTTCTTCAAGTCTCAGCTTAAATGTCACCTTCAAGAGTCTTCCTTAGAGTACTTTATACAAAGTACTTTTCTTCCTCTCATCACTACACACACACACACACACACACACACACACACAAAACACATTTTTATCATCACAGTACACTATGTATTTCCCCCAATCATGAATGCAGTTTGTAAGATAGGGTCAATGTCTGCTTTCTTCATTACTGGTTGTTTGTTCGTTTGTTTGTTTGTTTGTTTTAATTAGGGATCTCATTTTGTCTCCCTGGCTGGAGTTCTATGGCATGATCACAGCTCACTGCAGCCTTGACATCCTGAGCTCAGGCAATCCCTCCATCTCAGCCTACCAAGTAGCTGGGACTAAAGGTGTGCACCACCACTCTTGGCTAATTTTTTTGTAAAGACGAGGTCTCACTATGCTGCCTAGGCTGGTCTTGAACTCCAGAACTCAAGCAATCCTCCCTTCTCAGCCTCCCAAAATGCTTGAATGTCAGACATGAGCCACCACATACAGCCTTCACTTACTGATTTTATACACACATTGGTTAGCACCATGCCTTCATATAACAGGTGTTTAATAAATATTTATTAAATGAATAATTAAAATCAAAAGTGCAAACAAATAACTACAAACATTGAATAATGTGTTAGATCATTTTAGTAAAGGCTTTCTGGAAACACTGGAATTTGAGTGAGCCTTGTTGATTACTTTAAGCTTCAGCAGGCTAAGATTTGTGATATAAATTATTCCAAGCAAATGATCTTGGGATTGTATGGGTTGGCAGGAGAGAGATAATATTGTTTTCAGCCTGTTATGTTTATGTTTTGTAGCCAGTCTTCATTTCTCTCGGGGAAAATGCTAGAAGGTATGTTACTATATAACCAAGCATTGCCTGATAGAACTTGTAAGAAAGAGAGAAAACACTGCCACAACTAAATGGCAGCATTATGAATTGAATAACTACTATGCTTAAAAATGAAATGAAGGAGTAATACTTTATTAGGGATGGTTCTGAGGCAAGGGTGTAGAGGTTTGGGGAATGCTTAACAGCATCATCTGCAGTATTTTTTTCACACTCTCTTTGCCCCATTCTGATATGTTGTCAATATTTGGGGAGATTGTACAAAAGCTGCAAAATTGAATACTATTGAGACTCTGGACATAGACTGCTCTAAGCAGAACACCTAAGAATGGGATATAAATATGAAATAATGTCCAATTAAAAAACAGCCTACAGTAGAAATATATATTATAAAAAAACTGAACTCCCAGATGCTTTAGGAAGACAGATAGAATCACAGAAACCATGAGTTTAAGTTAGGAGAGTCTTTTCCACATTGATCTCAATCTAAAAACAGTTCTTTTTTGTAAAATGCCAGAGAAAGTTCTAGTTACTCTCTGTGCATGCAACATGACAAGTTCAATTTAAAGAAATAAAACAATAAAACTAACCAACCAAGGGGTAATAGAGAATGACACACATAATTTGTAGTTTGGGTGGAGAATCTGATCAATGGGGTTGTCTATATACCATGTGGCTAAAACCACCCACTGAAATGAGAAAAAAATTGGGGGTATCTAGGGCCTGTTTTAAGAAATCATAAACTAACCATTATCCAATTGAGGACTATTATTTTCCTTCACTCACCAATACATACTTTGTGCCTAGCACTGAGATTATAACAATGAATAGAACATGAATTCTAGCACAATCCCATTCACAATAGCCACACAAAAATATGAAAGACCTTGGCATCTTCCTAAACAGAGATGTGAAAGACCTTTACAATGAAAACTACAAAATACAGCTCAAAGAAATCAAAGATGACACAAACAAATGGGAAAATATGTCATGCTCATGGATTGGAAGAATCAACATTGTTAGGATGTCCATTCTACCCAAGGCAATGTACAGATTTAATGCAATACCCATTAAATTACCAGCATCATTCTTCTCAGACCTGGAAATGACAATACAGGAATTCATATGGAAACATAAATGACTACAAATAGCCAAAACAATACTCAAAAAACAAAAAGCAAACAACAACAAAAAAAAAACAAAGCTGGAGGTATCATACTCCCAGACTTTAAACTTTATTATAAAGCTACAATAATCAAAACAGCCTGGTATTGGCACAAGACAGGCATATAGACCAATGGAACAGGAAAGAGATTCCAGAAGCAAAACCTCAATTTCTCAACCAACTCAACTTTGACAAAGCCTACATCATCAACCACTGGGCAGAGGAGAACCTATTCAGTAAACGATGCTGGGAAAACTGGCTGACCACATGCAGAAGATTCAGACAAGACTCCTACCTATCGCCATACACAAAAATCAATTTTAAATGAATCAAAGACCTAAACATAAAACCTCAAGCCATAAGAACCTTAGAAAATGTAGGAGATACCCTTATGGAAATTGGAACTGGCAACCAATTCCTGAATAAAATCCCAAGTGCCCATGCCATAAGAGATAAGATAGACTAGTGGGACCTCATCAAACTGACAAGCATCTACAAAGTCAATGAAACCATCAAGAGAGCAGGGAGACAACCCACAAACAGGAAAAAAGTATTTGCCAACTGTATATCTGACAAAGGCCTAATATCTAGGATCTACAATGAGCTCAAATGTGCTAAAAAGAAAAAGACAAATAGCCCCATTACAGAGTGAGCAAAAGATATGAATAAACATTTCTCAACAGAAGACATACTAGCAGCCAACAGATACATGAAAAAATGCTTAGCCTCACTATTCATCAAAGAAATGCAAATTAAAACCACACTGAGATACAAACTAACTCCAGTCAGGATGGTCATCATCAATAACTCAAAAAACAACAGATGCTAGAGAGAATGCAGCACAAAGGGAAGACTTCTATACTGTTGGATGGAGTATAAACTAGTACAACCTCTTTGGAAAACAGTTTGGCGATTCCTAAAAAATCTAAAAATCAACCTTCCATATGACTCTGCAATCCCCCTACTGGGAATATACCCCGAGGAACTCAAATCACTCTATGAAAATGATCCCTGCATACGCATGCTTATTGCAGCATTGTTCACAATAGCAAAAACATGCAACCAACTGTACTGCACATCAAAAGGGGACTGGAAAAAAAATGTGATACATATACATGATGGAATATTACGCAGCCACAAAGAAGGACAAGATTATGAACTCCACAGCAACTTGGATGGACTTAGAGTCTATAATACTGAGTGATCTATCACAGAAACAAAGAACTGAATATCACATTTTCTCACTCATAAGCGGACCTTGAACAATTAGCATACTACTATAAGAAAAGAATTGGCAGTAGTGGGAAACTACTGGGGTGGTGGAGGGGGGATTGGCAGTAGTGGGAAACTTCCAGGAGAGGGGGGCACACCTCAATAACAAGGGTACCTGCATAATAAACATGTGTATACCTAACCTTGAATTTTACCCCACATCTTTAAAATTAAAAATTAAAAAAAAAAAAAGGTTCTACTTTCAAGGTTCTCCCTGATTGGTAGATAAAAAAATCTAGATCCAGCAGCAAATTATTATTCTGACTTTTCTTTTCTCATACAGAATTAAGAAGCAGTATCAATATCACATTTTACCTGCTTTACAATGATCAATCAGTTGTGCCATTTTGGGAAAAGTGTGCTGTCTTATTTTCTCATCTCCTGAGACCTGGACAGATCTAGCACAAAAGCCATAGAGATGATTCCTGTTCCAGGCACAGTTTGACTAAACCAATGAAGAGACTCTGAGCAACCATTTCCCAACTGAGCCCAATCAATTTTCCAAAAGGTGCAGTATAATAATAATATTAAGTAATTGCTACCTTTTATACCACTAAGTCTGGAGCAAACTGATACACAAATGACTAATTTTGGTAAATTTATTATTTTAATGTTTATATCTATGAAACTTAACACAAACTCAATTGATGTAGTAATTTCAACACATTCTAAGTATATGCTTATTTTATTTTTTTGTTAAACATTTTTAGTGTTCTTTAGGTTTTTAGGTATTTTTTAACTTTAATTTATTTGGTATGTTATTACAATCAAGAATTCTCAGTCATTTATTGATGTCTTCCTCCACTAGACTACAAGTTCAATAAGGGTAGGATTTTGCCTTTTTCATTCATGACTGCATTCCTAGTAGATAGGATAATACCTGCTGTGTCCTTGGCATAGAAGTCATAGGAGGACAGGAATATAACTCTAGTGCTATTGGAAGTAAGCAGAAAATGTAGGCATAGGATGACAGATGTTGTTTGATACATATGACGCGTCCTCTGACTTTTATTTGTAGTGATTGAACTGTGGAATAAATGCAGATGGTGTCTTCGTTTTGTGTAAACACCCACATTCTTCAATCTATGTATTAAACATATTATACTAATGTATCTTTATCTTTTCACCCTTGGGTCATATTGAAAATTCCATTAATTTTTCTTCCCATCATAAATATGAGATATTATTAAGTCATTCTGATGAACAATATAACATTTTCATTAAATAGTGCCTCTGAGTGCTACACTCAGATCCAGGAGTCTCCTTTCTCTTACTTCAATATTTTTCATCTAAGTTTTATAGACCTTAAAAAAAATTTTTCCCTGCTCTGACTTTGGCTTTCAGAATTAATATCATCCAAATTTAATGTGCCGTTTGCTCCTTTTTGATCATTAATAAAGGTGAACAACAAGACCAGCTACCTAGGCTTTTGTCATATTTTTTTGATTTGCCATACTCAGCCAGCCATCATACCAGCTAATAAAGCTCATTTCAAGTCCAATTTGGAAAGATGCCCTTAAAAATTACTAATTTCAGCCTTGTTACTCCCAGTGCATGTGTTCTGCGTGGCCCAGTGGTGAGCCCAAAGCTCAGAAGGTTTCCCTGAGAACCAAGATTGAAATACTGAAAGATACAAAATAGAATAAACCATTGCTGCACCTGCCTCCTAATGGCATTATTTTTTATGAAATAAAGAAATTTGATCTGACAGGAGTTCTTTTTTTGACACATGACTTCTTAAAAGAAAAAAACAGAAGATAAAGAAATAACCTAGCTAGGCAGCATTGACATGGATAAAATCAATTTATCAGAAAGATTCCGGTAGCGTGGGTTTAACTCTTTGCATACTTTCTTTGTTAGGATTCTTGAACTCAGTTCCATAGGAAAAGCGTTTGATGCATCTATCTCCTTCACAGATGGGGATCTAGTCCATAATTCATTTGTCAGATTCACACTGATTCACGTGCAGCACAAATCAGACTTTCTTTCATTCTGACTGAATGTCTTGCTGCAATAATATTGCAACCCATTTGGAACACGGGGGATAGTTTTAATATAGTAGATCTCCCACCCAAGACATTTTGAATTATATAAAGAACGTGACCACATTCTGAAAGCAAAATGACATTTAATAAGAGGTTAGGGACATTCTCTTCATTGTATAATTATATTCAAAGCTTTGCTTTGCTTGCCTTTAGTACAATCATGATTGACAATCATCTCTACCACCAGAGGCTCTGATGAATGATCCTAAAATATCCTTTTGGCAATTTGTCATTAACCCAGATGGGCAAGATTCACTACGTTTACAGTCCCACACACTGAAGAGTTAACAATATTTTCTCTACCATTCACTTTATTTTACCATTTTAAATCTTTAAAGTGTAAGAGATAAGTATACATATATCAATTTTTAGTAAAATAGACTATTTTACCAAAATAAGTAAGGACAATAAGTTTAGGAGTCAAGTATTTCACTAACACCTTAAAATATTTGACATCTCGTATCCTATTCCTCTCATCTCTATAATCTAGGCCGATTGCTATTCAAATTAGTCTTAAATCAAGAATCAGAAAATGACCCAGAGTGAATAAATAAAGCCATTAGAGTGAATGAGTCAAGTCAAGATCCCACCCTCTCAGCTGTCTCAGACCTCCTTTCCTTCCCCTGAGCCCAGCTCTCCCATGGCACACCTATTGTGGGTTGCAGTTCTATAAGCCCTCTCTTGTGGAGAGCATTCATTCTCATTAACCCCAAGAGCTTTGCGAGAGGGAGATATTATTTTCCCAA
This sequence comes from Carlito syrichta, assembly GCF_000164805.1. Classification (NCBI taxonomy): domain Eukaryota; kingdom Metazoa; phylum Chordata; class Mammalia; order Primates; family Tarsiidae; genus Carlito; species Carlito syrichta. The sequence goes on along the minus strand of NW_007258457.1, from coordinate 1,386,141 downwards.
ACCACTCACTCCCACGTGGCCCCATGCCCAGAGCAATTCTGGCACAGCAATTACCCAGATTTCCTTGTGTATATTCTGCTGGCTAATCTGTCTTCTTGCCTCATACCTCTTCCATGTCCAGGCATACAAGGATCCTGATGCGTAATGTACAATTCTGTTACAAGTAGGCTCAATACCCAAGTCCAGACCTGACTGTCTCCTCAACGTGAAACCTTTCACTGCCTATGGCTACCATGTTCAACTCTATCTCTTCAAAAAGCAATACCAGGTTTATGAAGATAAGACTCTCATCTTATTCTTCATCTTTATTTTTCAACATTGCCTGAATAACACAACCCTCCAGCTATAAAGAACTGATACTTCTATGTCTTTACTACAGTTTTCTGCCTGGAACCTTTGTTAATGCTGTATTTGCTATGTTTTCTGCCTTGAGTGCCTTTTCTTACTCCTTTCCTGTTCCTGGTTAAATTTTGCTTATCCATTGACACTCACCAAATATATTCATTTATTGATAAATATTAATTGAACACTGTTAGGGGATGAGTTGTATCCCTGCAAAATTCATATGTTGAAGTCTTAACATCCCATATCTTAAAATGTGACCATATTTGGAGACAGGGTGTTCAAAGAGGTAAATAAATTAAAATAAGGTCATTAGAGTAGGTTCTAATCCGATATGACTGGTGTCATTATAAGAAGAGGAGATTAGGATACAGACAGAGGGAAGACTACATGAAGATATAGAGGGAAGGGGCCATCTACAAGCGAAAGAGAGAGACTTTAGAAGAAATCTGCCCCATCGATACCTTGATCTCAGACTTCTAGCTTCTAGAATTGTGAGAAAAAAAATTCTGGTGTTAAAGCTATTCTTTGTGTGATACTTTGTTGTGGCAGCCCTAGCAAACTAATGTAAGCTTTTATTATATGTCAGACTCTTTTAAACTCACTTGGCTATGATGTGGAGTAAAATAGATATGATCCTTCTCTGCATGGAACTCAAGATCTCCAGATAATAGAATATTTAAACATTACTGTATGTTATATAGCACACCTTTTTGTACTTCACTATAACATCATATATGTGCTTCTAAATTGTCTCTCACTGTTCAGAATCATGTACTAAAAATAACAGGAGTTATGAAGGAAATAGCGCTGGGTACAAACTTTCAAAACTGATGAGACTTTGTAATGGGAGCACTTACAGAAACAACACCCAGTTTGAACACCTATGTTTCCACCAGCATTTGCACCCAACTTCACAGCCAGACTACATTCTTTGTAGCCTAAAACATTACACTCATGCTTCCTGCTTTGAGGTGGTAGCCACTGAGAAAGCTTATCTCTTCTAGTGATCAACTTGATCATATTAGAAAATCGAATCCAGGATATAGATTTCCACAAAAATTTTTTTTAAGTTGGGGATAATCTTTCCAACTTTCTCTTCTGCTTTTCTAGTCTCCTCAATCTAGTAGGTAGTGCAGTGGTCCTTGAAGCCACTAAATCAGTTACTACTTCCACTAAGGGTTGGCATTTCTGCCAAGTTTTAATCTCCCCCTCCCTGAATAGGCTTTCTTTTAAACCTAATCATTTTGAAATATTAATGATCTGGGGAAAAGTCCACATAAAACAACTGGTTTTTCAACCTGTAAGTGATACTGACATCATTCCCCTATTTGCAAATTGCTTATGAGCTAATTAGCATCAAGCACTCCTTGAAGCAGAACATAATGTCTGCTACAGTCATATAAAGAGAGGGTGGAAGGTTGTATGTCCTGGAACAGAGGACTAAGATCTCACACTTATGAAGGGACTCAAATATAAATTTAAATGTTTATAGCCACAAGAGATATACTGATAAGGCTGAAATAATATATTTATTCAACATAAATTTGTATCCCCATATCAAACTATACCAAATCCACAGAATCTCATGAATATTTTAGAAATCCTCTTAATATTTAAAAACAATGAAATTATATTTCACTATATTTTATGCATTTAATGGGAAAGCATTTAAAATAAGTCATTGTTTGTTGTAACTCCTGATTTTACATTTTTTCATTGTTATTACAATTTGAGTCTCATAAAATTGAAGGAATTTGAACCTCCCAACCTCCAAGAAGTCCAGTCTGGGCATTTTTATCATTGCATTCAACACTTTGTGACGTACTAATTCGTTTGAATTGACCCACCAATGGTCAATGACTTCTGTGGGACTAAGATTATGCCTGATTCCTTTTTTTATTCCTTGCCATTAGAAAACATGGGACAACATAGAGCATCAGTATAAGTTTAAAATATAAGTAAATGATTGACCTGATTGACAAATGAATAGAGGAAAGAATAGAAGAAAAGATAATTGCCTACAGCATCAACTGTGCTAAATTAGATGCAGGAGATGTAAAGATGAACCAGACAAAAGCCTCTCCCTCCAGGATCCATCCTTTTCTATGAAGAGAGGGGCTGAGAAGCAAGCATGCATAATTCAATGTGAGGGTTATTTAATGGAATCATATGAAGGGACCAATCCTAGCCAATGTGGAATTCTCTGAAGAGTACAACGTCTGCCATGTGTAGGCACTTGAGGACGTCTGAATGAACGAATGGTTGAATGCATGAAAGTCAAGCAGATATGGTTTCACATCCCAGTTCTCCCCATTTTTTATGAATAGTAAATATATTTTTTTAATATGAATTTTAGATAGACAAGGGATTTTTTTCTAGATTCATTCGGTACATGTGCTGGTTTTTTACGGTAAGGTTTGGACTTCAATTGAGCCTGTCATCCAGGTGGTGGATATGGTACCCAGTGGGTAGTTTTTCAACACTTACTGCCTTCCCCCTTCCGCATTTCGGAGTTCCCAGTATCTGTTGTTCCCATCTTTGTGCTCATGTGTATTCAGTATTTTGCTTCCACTTATTAGGGAGAACATGTGGTGTTCAGTTTTCTGTTTCTGTGATAATTTGCTTAGAATGATGATCTCTCACTGTGTCCATGTTGCTGCAAAGGACATGTTTTTGTTCTTTTTATGGCTATGTGTATTCCTTGGTATATATGTACCACATTTTATTTTTATCCAATCCACTGTTGATGGACAATTATGTTGGTTCCATGGTTTTGCTATTGTGGTTAGTCACAGAAAACATCTTTATAAATAATAGCTAATAGTAGTTTATAGTGATTATAATAAAAAATAAATATAATCAATTTTAGCTGCTCTATACATGACCAAGGGTTAAATAAAAGCAATAGATTAAAGCATCTTCTATTTCAGAAGAACAGGTCATCTTGGAAGAATAAAGACTTTCAAGATGTAAGATTCTGAAGGTCTGAAAAGATTGATTAAATGTAAATATATGACAAATGTATGTAAATGTAAATATATGACAAAGAAGACAGAACATCATTAATAGAAAAAAGGCAATATAAACAAAAGTAAAAAAAACAGGAGCCATGAAATCTACCAACTTAATCAGTTTGTCCACACAAGGATAATTATTACAATCTGACTCACTACCCCAGCTGGCCTGGAATATACTCCCACTGTCAGCAAAGCTAAAAATGAACCTTAAATGCTTCAGACTCACAGTGCTAAGAAAGGCTTCAGTCTTGGGATACAGTTTTACTAACAACAATCTGGACCCCTGGTGTTTATGGAAATGTGTAAGGTCTGCATTTGCTGTATTATATACAACATCTGAACCTATTTTATATCCATCCATTACCACTTCAAAAACACATCAGATAGAACACCTCAGGCTGCACACATAAACACCCAAACATTTGGAAAGGATGTTATTTGGGTAAAACTCATCCCATGGTAGAAACTCCTATATTTTCTGAATTAATTATATCTAAGCCTGACAGCTCAAGACAAAAGCAGTCTCCCCCTTTTTTTCAACTTAGCTCTTAGGGTTTCCATTGGAGAAGGGGAAGGGAGGATGTGACCAACCTCCTTTAAACATTATTTTGTACTGATGTTAAACAGTCTAGCCAGTACGAATCAATGATTATCAATATATACTTACAGTGCATTTCGTAACAAAATCATTTTCTTCTCTTTCAAAGAGTAACAATTTCTTTTAAGGTTTGTGGACAACACACTGTGGCAAAATATAAGTAAATATTAATGAACTAAAGCAGCTCCTCAATTCCTCTAATTTCTGATTTTTCATTTGTATTCATGCTTTCAATGATGTAGAGTCTCTCCCCCATCCCACCCTCCACCCCTTTCTGTTTCTGTGTGCATACAAATCTTTCCACATTATATGTGTGACTTTGAACAAAGGGACCCTCTAGTGGTTAAGTTTTCCAACAAAATCTACAATTACCTTCATAAAATGAAAAAGGACTATTTGCCTGGGAAGTTAGAGGAGGACAAAGTTGCTGTTCCATTTCCTGCGGATTTACAGAGAAAACTGAAGTGCATTCTTCTGCTTTCTGATCACTTCATGGCTTCTTTCCCTTATATTTTACAATGCAAGGTTGAGATGCTCCTTAGTTTGCTGTCCCTATTCTGGGCTGATGTGACAAAATGCAGCTTTGGGGAAACAGATGCACACTCATCACTGAGTCTCTTTATGCAAAGTGTTTCTACTCCACTCTGCCCTCAGCGAACAGATAGTGCCTGAGTAATAAATAAGGTGGGAGAGATAGTTATCAGAGCTGAGAAAAATTCATGGTGTGAATCCTTACCCTTGAGAGAATGGGCTGAGTAGCATTAGCCAAGCTAATTTTTGACAACTTGTGGCTAAAGATCAAATGGAAACTAAATGTTTCAGAACCATCCAGACAGCTGACTCGTGTTTAAGGTACCTTTCTCATGTGAAATATGTTTCACGACAGATCCTTGTTCACATTTCAAAACCTAGTTCTTCTAGTATGGCTCAGCCAGTGAGAGCTCTGAGGCATAACGGGGTGGCCTCATTACCCACAGCAGCCTGGAGAGAACACGGCTTAGATTTTAATTAGTTGGTTAACTCCATACTTTACTCAGAGTAGCCCTTTATTTCTTGAAAGCTCTTTAAAGAAATAACTTGCCAAATTATTTGCACAGCTTATTATCAGGAATCACGGCCAGACTCACTTGTAGGTAAGAAGCATGGGAATTTTGGTATGGGGAAGAAAGGCGTGCATCAGTTAAGTCTCTCTTTTTGAAAAGCAGGGGGGAAAATGAACACAAACTAGCTTAAGCAAGAGGAAAAAAATATTAATTCAATCCATTTAAAAGTGTGGGGATTAGAATAGCTTCAGACATAGCTGACCAAAGGTGCTCTGAACCAAGTTTCTCTCCACCTCTTAGTTTCTCTCCCAGGACAGAAAGATGAGTGCTATGGCTACAAAGCTTAACATTTCTGGATTTCCAACAGGTCAGAGTAGTTATCTGTCTTTCAAAAGCCTCAGTAGGGTTCATAGTGTCTCATTGGCTCTGACAATGTTGAATATCCACCAATAAAAGAGAAATATAAGACTCTGGACAAATCTGAATCACCTGTCACCCCTAAAATTGGGGTGGAGTCAGTTCCACTGACATTGTATGACTGAGTGGGAATGCAGGGATGAGATCCAAAATATGAATTGGAGCTGGAACAGACACATAGCAAGAGATGAAGGAAAAAGTTGTTTTGCAATAGCTCAGTTCATACTTCAGACCAATTATCCCTAACCTTTGGGGCTTGCATTCCAGCATGAATATTTTCAGAAGTTCCCCAGGTGATTCAGTGTGCAGCCATGATTGAACAATATTGTTCCAAAAGCATGCAGACTTCCCTTCCTCAGAGGACCTCTATCCACACCAGGTACCAAAGTCGTTAATTTCCTCCTTCACTCACTCCTTTGGGGCAGTTTTGGGAGAAGAGGATGTATTTGCCTTTGCTAAGTACTTTGTGCAAATTGTTTTATTTATGCCTCTCAATAACACTGTGAGGTTTCTACTTTTTTATTTTAGATTCAGGGGATATGCATGCATATTCGTTACATGGACATATAGTATAGTGGTGGGGGATTGGGTCTCAAAGGGCCCATTTCCCAGATTTTGAACATCATACCCATAGGTAATTTCTGAACTCTAACTCCCTCCAACCTCCCCCCTTATGGTTTCCCCCAATGTTTATTATTTCCTTCTTTGTGACCGTTTAGCTCTCGCATATGAGTGAGAATAGAAGTGTTTGGTTTTCTGTTTCTGAGTCAGTTTACTGAGGATGATGATCGCCAGCGCCATTCATGTTGCTGCAAAGGACATGATTTCATTATTTTTTATGGCTGTGTAGTATGATTCTATGGTGTATATATACCACATTTATTATTCACTGATCAGCTGATAAGCATTTAGGTTTCTAATTCTGTTCTTTCTTGTATATACATCCGGTACTGTAACAGATTCAGCACCATTAAGCTGTTTGTGTAACATTTCACAGCTATTTGGTGGTGGAGATAACTGTTGAAATAAATTATCATTACTAGGTGGCTATTTCTTTAATACTGCTACAGTTTCTGTGTATCTGAGGGCAATATATAGAGGTTATGCTTAAAACCGTAGTGTCATTTCCTATCCTGAGTCTATTCAGCTACACTCTAGTTCTTAACTCTGACCTGTGCTATGCTACCTTTACAAATTGTAGTCAAAATATAACCCCTTAAACTGGACTGTGAACCCCTCCTTGGCTCCTCCTCCATCTTCCATACTCTGTCCCTCTTCCCTTCTTAGACTTCACTTTCAAACTCTTGAACTCATGCTTGGAAAAATAAATGCCTCTGCATTTTAAAATTTTCCTTAAATTACTCGCTTCAAGCACATGCTACTTTGGATAGAATCTTATCTCTGTTAGATGAATGGCATTAGAAACATTGCATAAATTCTCTGAGATCTACTTTTGTGGTTAAAGATCTACAAAATTACTTATTTTGTGATTGCATGGATTTTTTAGAACAATCGAGATAAAGGGGCCAGCATGGCGTTTTTATACAGTATAGAGTCAAAAATGATAGCTATGATTCGTAGTCTCTACCCCCAAAACTTTTTCAACTCTCAGTTTTAAATCGACATACTTATAGAGGATATGAAAAAATTGAAAGTGAACCTTTAAAATATCAAAAATAAATAGCATATTTAATGGTAAACTGTTGAAGCCATTTCCGCCAAAATTGGGATGCTCTACTTTCATTTAACATTTTACTGGAAGTCGTTACTAGTAAGAGAAGAGAAAGAATAAAAAGTATTGAGATTGCTAAAGGATAAAATTATTATTATTTGCTTGTACATGATTGTGAATGTAGAGAACCAGAAATGTTCAATAGACAAAAGGTATAATTATAATTTTAATGAAGTTTTTATTACAATAAAATTTTAGATATATAAAAGGTGAAAAAATAGTTCATGTTTCTTTTATAAAGAGATTTCCTTTATACTGAACAACCAGTTTCCCCTACTAGTAACATCTTATATTATGTGACATCCTTGTCACAATTCAATAACTGAAAGTTATACATTATCATTAAATAAATTGTCCATATTTTACTTGGATTTCCCCAGTTTTTTCTTAATATCCTTTCTCTATTCCACAATCCCACCAGGATACCACATTACTATTGCTTGATAATCATGTCTTCTTTGGCTCCTTTTTGTTGTGACAGTTTCTAAGAATTTTCTTGTTTTTGGTGAATGACCTCGACAATTCTGAGTACTGTTCCAGTAATTTGCAGAATATCTCTTAATTGGAATTTGTCCAATGTCTCATGATTAGACTGGTGAGATATAATTTTGAGAGGGACACCACAGAAATAAAGTCCATTCTCATTATATCAATGGTGCATACCATCAGTATGACCTTCCGTTCATCACCTGTCTTGAGGCAGTGTGCATTAAATTTTAATGTGATAAAGTAAGTCTTTCCCTCATCTTTTTTATAGTATACTCTTTGAAAGAAAATCACTATGCACAGCCCACATTTCAGGAATAGGGAGGTAAATTCTACTTTCATAAAGGTGAATAGCTCCATAAATTATTTAGGACTCTCTGCAAGGGAGTCTTGTCTATTGTCATCTACTTATTTGTTTATTTATTTACTCATTCATTCATGTCCATAGGAAGCAATCATTATTTATTTTATTATTTAGGTTGTAAACCAGTACTACTTTATTTTCTTGCTAAAAGTGCTCGGGGTTTGCCAGTGGAACTCAGATTGTTCCAGCTTGACCACTTTTAGTTGGCTCCTAGAATTCTTTGACATATCTTTTGTGAGGTTTTTTTGTCTTTGTTTTTGTTTGGTTTTAACTTTCCTATTTTCCAGCATTACATATGGCTTCAGGTTCATCATGTATAGTTCCTTTCCTAGTCTACAATCTGCCATTTCTCCAAAAACTTCTGGTTGCTTTTATTAGACAATGGCATTAGAAACCAAAGTCTGAGCACTAGGTGTGCTCATTGCTACAGGGGTGCCATTACTTTTAGGCCCTAAAAGATGTATACCCATATATCAATAAATATTTCTATATTTAGCTATGTGTGTCTATATCTTGTGCCAAATGTATGTTAATACTGATAAATCTGACTGTAACTTATTTATTTGCTAACTAATTTTTTTCTAGGTGGATTAATATAGTCTATTGCTCTTGCTTGTCTGTAACCACCAACTCCATAATTGGAATCCTGGATCTCACCATCTGTCATGCATTAACTTAAATTTTCTACTCTACTATGAATGTCTAGTAATTTCAGAATTATTACAAATAACCCTGTAGAAAACAACTTTATCAACTAAAGTACAGTGTTTATGCACAATAGTATGTTTTGTCTTTAGTACATTCATTTCCAAAGTTACTTAGGCCAGCACCTTATTCTCCCACTACATTCAGTAAGGTTATTACATGTATGTTTAATACATTAAGATTCTGTTGTCACATTCTATCATTCTATCCTGGGATCATCCAACTTCCTAAATGGTTTATTAAAAGTCACATATATTAAGATTTCCTTTCAGTGTCATAAAGTTCTGTGAATCTCAACAAATGCTTTTGTGTTGTAGTCACTATTACAGCATCATAGAGAAAAATTTTACCATGGTAAAATTATTGTAAAATAATTATCTGTAAAGAAGGACCACTGTTTATCTATTCAACTTCACCTATTCAACTGTACTTTTCAAACTACTCCCCCACCCCCAGTCTCTAATCCAAACCATTGGCATCTTTTTTTTTTTTTTTTTTTTTCTGAGTTGGAATATCACTCTGTCACCCAGGTTGGAGTGCAGTGGCACACTCATGGTCACCACAGCGTTGACCTGCTGGGCTCTGGCAATCCTTCTGCCTTAGCCTTCCAAGTAACCTAAACTACAGGGGAGCACTATCACACCCGGCTAATTTTTTTTTTTTGTAGAGATGAGGTCTCACCAAGTTGCCTAGGCTGGTCCCGCGGGCTCAGGCAATACACTTGCCTCAGCCTCCCAAAGTGCTGGGATTATAGGCTGAGCCACTGAGTCCAGCCAATCATCGACCTTTTTACTCCTTTTTGTAGGTTGTCTTTTTTCAGAATATCATACCATTAGAGTAATCTAGTAGGCAGCTTTTTCAGACTGGCTTCTTTCACTTGACACATGCATTTAACATTTATTCATATCTTTTTCATGACTTGATAGCTTATTTATGTTTATCACTAAATAATATTTCATTGTATAAACGAACCACTATTTATTTATCAATTCACTTATTGAAAAATATCTTGTCTGCATTCAGTTTTCAGTGTTTATGAATAAAGATACAGTAAGTATCCATGCACAGGTGTTCATGTGGACATAATTTTTCAAATGAGTTAGGTAAATACCTATAACCACAATTGCTAAATTGTATGGTAAGATTATGCTTAGATTTGTAAGGAACCACCACTGTCTCCCAAAGTGGCTGCACCATATTGCATTCCCAACAGTAATAAATTAGAATTTCTAGTTCGCCATAACCCAGTCAGCAACTGTTATCGTCAGTTAAAAAAATAATAATTTTAGTTATTCTATTGGTGTGAACTAATATTAGTTTGTTGTTTTAATTTATAATTCCTTTAGGAAAAATGGTATTGAGCTTTTTCATATATATTAATTTGCCATCTCTACATCTTCTTTAGTGAAGTGTTTGTTCAGATTATTATCCATTTATTAATTTATTTTCTTATTGTTGAGTTTTAAGAGTTCTTTGTTTAGGATACAAGTCCTTTATCAGATAACTATTTGGCAAATATTTTTTGCCAATCTGGACCTTGGTTTTTTTATTCTTTTGACCATGCCCCTCCATTTAAACATATCATGGGCTATTTTCTGCATAATTATTCCTCCATTTAGATCTTGGTCATCTTTAATGAATTAGCAAATCAAAATTTTGAAGGGTCAATTTTGTTTTGCTAACTACAAAACCCTCTTATATTTTCATCAGGTTTTCCCTAACAGATACTATGAAATGTCTTTACCTATTTGATTATACCCTGAATAAAAGTATTGAGTCCAGGTCATTAATTTTGTAATGTCTTTGTAGTGTCCCTGGCTTCTTATGGTATTAAAAGTGACTTGTTCATTTGATTAAAACAGCTAAGTTTTAGAGGATCCATAATATTCTTTTTTTCTAGTGTAAATGCTACAGCTAAACGTCACACATAATATATTATCATCACACATCCAACCATGAAGCAAGTCTTTCCTCAGACTGACATGGAGAGCAAGTTGTGGAAAAGAACACAGAGTTACCGCAAATACTATGAGGAGCACAGCACATGTACATAGACTTTCACCGAATGAATTGCAAGGTTTTAAGACCTGTCATCAACAAAGATTACCTTGGAAAAGTGCTTCCCAGTTGCGGGGGTGGGGGGGTCTGTTTAAGCCATTATTTGTCTCCAGGCAATTCAATTTCCAACCAACCATTGAATACAGCTGACGTCAACTCCAACAGCTGCAACATGCATCATTATTGCTGTCTTGTTTCTATTTATTGAGTGTTTTATGAAGCAACATAAGATTCTCCAAATAAGAGTCTTACAAAAAGGTTGGCATTGGACAACTCCTTCAGGTCCCCTCCCACTGTGGGAGATTTTCTGTCCTCTCAATATATCCTGCTTTTTAAAAAAGGGGGTGGCATTGTTGTCCCCATATCACAGGTAAGGAAATTGAGGCTGAAGGTTTAAATGACTTGAAAATGGTTACAAACCTCCAAGTGGCTGGGGGCATTATTCAAGCATTGATTTCTCTGATTCTAATGCTTTTGCCACTTTTAAATACGCTGACAAATCCCTCTTTGTGCAGCAAGTGATGGACAGATGGCTGAGTAGTTTTGAATCCTGCTGAAGAATAGGGTTATCTCCTTCTTGTAGCTGTTTATATGTAGAGTCCAAGTGACACATAAAGCAAAAGCAAAGACTATGATTGACTAAATTAGATAAATGTATTAATAAAGATCATTAAAAGCAGAAAATTAAAGCTATAGGACTAAAAATAAGAACAGACAGAGACCAATGTGAATGGAAGCTCAGGGAATATTAGAAAGTGCTTTTGCTCTATTTCCTGGCTGTTAGCATTGGCTGGGTTATATCAAAGGCACATCAGGAAGCAGATAAGTCTACACATTTTAGAAGCCATGCATAAAAAATAAGTGTTAAAATATGTCTATAAAGGATATGCACACTGTAGTCTACCTGGTTTTGAATCCCAATTTTGTACTTAATGGCAAGTACCTTGACAAGTTACTAAATCCTCTCTGTATATCAATTAATTAATTTGTAAGGTAGGTGTGACATTAGTCACCACCGCAGTGTTGAATGTTAAATGAGTTAATAGAGGTAAAGCACAGAAAATAGTATCTGGTGCATACTAAATGATAAATGTTAGCGTGTTAATTTCCTAGGCTTAAGACAGTGTAGCTGTAATTTTGTATGATGTTCTACCTGTGTGTGTGTGTGTGTCTTTCTGTGTCTAAGATTTCCCTTTTTTATAAGAACGTTAGTCATATTGGACTAGGGTCTGCCCTAATGAGTGCACTTTAACTCAATCACCCTATCATCCTAAAGACCCTATCATTATATAAGACCACATTCTGAAATACTGGGGATTTGAATTCAAACATATCTCTTTGAATGCAATTCATTCCCTAACAGCAAATTATACTTTTTGTGGGCAATTTAATTAACGGTCATGTTGTGTAAATATTTTTCTTTTGTGGGGTTAAAACTTAAAAAGCCTACACTTCTCTTGTTAGTGATATGACATACTTCATACACTGAATTATGTCTCAACTGATAATATCTAATAATATCCAATGCACTATAAAAAGCATCTTTCTGATTGCATGGCGAGTTGGCAAAAAAAAAAAAAAAAAAAAAAAAAAGAAGAAGAAGTCTTTATATGCTAAAGGAAACATGAAAATGAGTCCAAATAAATTCTCAGAAAACTGAAGAGGCCTTTATTTATAGCCACTTATTGAACTGGGATGAGCACTGGGTTTGTTTCACAGATGACATATTTTCATAAAGGTAGAGAGGAAATAAACTATTTTGTCATCCTCTTCTTTCATACTGAGGCCTTATCTTGAATCTCAGTGCTAGATGTAGAAAATAGTGCCTTCTGTGAGAGCAGTTCTCACATAACTGCAGCCTAAACTTGTACAACTTTGAATGAAAGAAGAGAACCCTCTTAGAGGTAAGAAATGTTGTTCTATGACCAATATTGAAGGAACATTGATCATGCCCCACAAGAAATTGTAAGAAATATATTCAGATCCTCTTTGAAGGAATTCACTCGAAATAATTTTCACAGTTAGACTTCTAAGAAATATAAGTTGCAGATAAATTACCAACTCACAATGGAACAAGGTACTATAAGAAAAAGCCAGCAAAAATAACATTAGAATCAGAGATACAAAAAAATAGAGATTGAGATTTATTTTACAGAAACATACACACACACACATTCAATATGCCTGCAAAATATAAGACTGAAAAAGTGTCAAAAAAGAAGTATGAACAATTAATAAAAATACACTTTTAAAAGGGACTAAATAAACATTTACAGAATCAAAAATATTATCATTAAAAGTAAAAATTCATGAATAAGTTTAGGCCAGCCTAGAAAGAAAAGTCATAAACTATATGTTAGAGTTACTTAAAACAAAAAAAAAATCAGGCCGAGCATGGTGGCTCACACCTGTAATTCCAATACTTTGGGAGGCCAAGGCAGGAGAATCACTTGAGCTCAGAAGTTTGGCTCCATCCTGGGCAACATAGCAAGACCTTGTCTCTACAAAAAAAAAATTTTTTTTAATTAGTCAAATTGGCTATCTGGGAGACTGAGGCAGGACAAACCTGTTAGCCCATGAGATCAAGGTTGCAGTGAGCCAGGATTGTATCACTGCATTCCAGCCTGGGTGAGAGAGTAATACTCCAACTCAAAATAATAATAATAATAATTCCAGAATGAAATAGAGTCAAATAGCTGGGAAATTTCAGACACTTGAAAAACAAATTAAAGTCTAGTATGTGACTAATGAATAGTTCCTGTAGGAGAGAAAGCTTGATGGGCAAGCAGCTATCTTTGAGAATATAATATCTTGGACTGCTCCAGAATTAATAAAAGAAAGAAAATACACACTCAAGTAGCCCAGTACCGTCCAAAATTGGGCAGAGGAGGTAGAGAAAAAAAATTTAAAAGGGATAAGAAAAAAAATGACATGCAGATCAAATTTGTGGCAAACCAACTTACTTTTGAAGCCAATCTGAGATAAAAGATAAAAGTGAGAAATACTTTTTTGCTACTTCTTTAGTAAAGCTATTAAACAAGAATTTATTTATTATCAACCTTGAATCTTTCCTTGTGTATTATTTAACTCCTTATACACTGAAGCAAATATATTTAAATATATATAAACATATATATTTACCCCCAGGAAAAAATAAGTATATATCAAATATTAATATATATTACTATATTTATATTAATACTTAGTTTAATACATAATTTTATATACATATATATTTTTCCCAAGGGAAAAGTGTCATTTAGTAGTAATTCTCTCTTGTCTACTTTAAAATAAACTTTTTGTGGTAAATGCTGTACACTTAAAATTTAGACTTCATATTAAGGTCTTTTCCCACCTGAAAATGTGCACCTGGCCCTTCTAAATTCCCAAGATACCCCTGAGGACTTAGCTGTTCTTAATGGAGGCAGAGGACGGCATGTCCAGTCTTGGCTTGAAGCATGGGCTCTGGACAGGCACTCTGCTCAATTGTCCTTTTTGTGAATCCAGGCAGAGCTGCTCACAGATGTCATCCACACTAAAATATCTAGTCTGTGGCCAGAATAGCTGCTGGTCATGAGTGCGTCTACCTTTTCCTAAACCGTGGCTTATTCAGACTCACAGATTTGCATGGCATATTGTCACCACCTTCCCTTCCACTCCCCCACCTGCTCTACTTTTGTATGATACAGCCAGGCTATAGGCAACCTGCAGTGCTATCTGGACTATCTATCTGGACCCTCTTCTGCAATGCACACACTGTTGGCCACTGTGCCATGCCAAATGTGGGACTTCTCCAGGAAACTTCCAGTCTCAACACAACAGGGGAACAGAGCACCAACTCGGAGCTTCTTGAGTCTTCTCAAACCGTTCCCCTCTCCTCTTCTTTGAGGGTGTTCAACACAAAGCAGGCAGGAGAAAAACTCACATCTGACCCCTGCAGTGTTCTGCCCTGTTCTGTGTCTGAGCTCAATCAACCCTCTACCACTAGAGGGCAAACTATTTCTTGTGGCAAACCTCTGTGTTGTATCATCTTCAACTCTATTGCCCTTACTCCTTTCGGGGGCAATTACACAGAAATTTCAGGAAATGAAACAAGATATCAACAAAGAAGAAAATGGTTGTGTTTCAAAACCATGATTCATGCTTGCATTCAAGGGACAACTACATCAATTATTCTTCATCAATTTTTGTATATTTTGCTTGAAAGTCACATAATTTCATGATGGAGAGTGCTGAAGAATTTCCATAGCAGATGGTATTCAAGAATAGCTTGAGAGCTCTGCATGAACATAGCTTTTTCTAAACAATCCTTTCATTCTCTCCAACAAACACAAACACAGAATCCGCGTCATGTTCCAACAAATTCCTGTAGTAATGATTGCCGTTCTTATAGTGTTTATCACACTCTTACAATAGAATGTTTATCACATTCTATTAAAATTGCAGTTTAATAATCTTCCTGAGGTCTTTCTGAAATCAAAGAGAAGGTCAATGTGACTGAACCACAGAGTCAACTGGCAAGAGATGCAAAGTGACTAGTTTCAAGACAGCAATAAGATGTAAACTTCCAACACATTTGTTTAGCATGAAACTCTTCTTCCAACCTGCTTTTTATTCTACATCCTACCTTGATCTCACATTTCCCCCCAGGTTCAAATCTCATGATCACTTTATTTCATTTCTTGATTCTAATGCTTGGTTATCTTCTTAGCATGGACATTTACCTTTCTCCTGTCTATAATTTGGACTCCTCTTTTGACTGAGCTTCTTCTACTTGTCTTCAGTACACTTGTTCCCAGCACCTTCTCGCACTGCTCAGCCATCCTGGTCAGAATTCTGTTTTCTCTACCCCATTAGCAGATCCCAGGTACAAAGCACTCTACTGTTTTCCTCTTTCATCTTCCCCTCTTCCTGTTCTCATCATATTTCTCTTCCCACTTCCCAAATAATAAATCTCCATAGACAGATATCAAAATTGTACGATTATTTAAATTATAAAAAGTTGATTGTATTGTATTCAGATGTCCATTCACTCTCTCACTCTTCTTGAAGTTTTATCCTTTAGTGGGCAAGGAATCACATATGAATAGTAGTTCATGATATTTGGAAAAAATATCCAGTGCAAGGATATGTTACTTTTATACTGCATGACTTCTACTTTACCACAGACCTTCTCAACATGAGTTATATATAGAAAATAAAAAGTGGCCAGGTATCAGTGGTTCACTCCTGCAATATGTGGTCATGTTTTTCTTTATTCCTCTGAATATATTTTAACACATATTTAGCATATATTTTAACACAAAGCAAACAGAAACTATACAAAATTAACACGGAGAAATAAACACCTTTTTTTTTTTTTTTGAGTTGGGGTCTCACTCTGTCGCCCAGACTGGAGTGTAGTGGACGCTCCCGGTCACCGAAGCCTCACCCTGCTGGGCTGCGGCGATCCTTCCACCTCAGCCTTCCAAGTAGCCAGAAGCACAAGCACACGCTACCATGCCCGGTTAATTTTTGATTTATTGTAGAGACGAGGTCTTGCCAAGTTGCCCGGGTGGGTCTTGAACCTGCAGGCTCAGGCAATTCACTCACCTCGGCCTCCCATAGTGCTGGGATTACAGGCTGAGCCACTGAGTCCTGCCTAAACACATTTTAAAAAAATAACAGTAGCATTAGAAATCTGTGGAACAACTTCAAAAATCCTAATAAAAGAGGAATTACAATGCTCAAATAAGAGGAGAGAAAATATTTGAAAAACATAGCTGCTAATTATAAAGTAGGGGGTTTATAATTTGTCAAGTGTTTTATTTGTATCTTCTTCAAGGCAGGAGCATTGCTTGAGTTTAGGAGTTTGAGAACAGCCTAGGAAACATGGAGAGACCTCATCTCTACAAAAAAATTAAAAGATAAAAAAAATAGCCAGGCATGGTGGTGTGTGCCTCTGGTCCTAACTACTCAAGAAGCTGAGACAGGATGATCGTCTGAGCCCAGAGGGTCGAGGCTGTGGTGAGCAGTGAGTGTGCCACTGCACTCCAGCCTGGGCAACAAAGTAAGATCAAAATAAATAAATAATAATATGAGATAAAACAAAATAAAATAAAATGGAAATGCATTAAGAGTCCAATTATATAGCTTGAACTGTGATCTCACTCTGTGTCAGGCAGAATGCTATGCCCTGGCTCAAAGAAAGCAAAGATTCATTTCAGGGCAGGTGGATTCGCCAAAACATTCTTAAAGCTCATGACATGTTAGGTGGCAGCCAGAGCTCTACCTTTTTACTATTCATACTTTATGGTAGTATTATTTTATGAAGCAATGGAGGGCTGTTTGGGAATATCAGTTCATTATATTTTATAACAGAGTCAATAAAAAAAATTTGACAAACTGTTCTTTACAGAAAGTTAATATGTCGCTTTACTGGTCTTTAAATATGATCCATCTGGGAGTAAAAAAATAAAAATAAAAATAGCAGCAGAACAGACATCCTTCAACAAAAATAAAATCAAATATAATCAAATACTTTAAGTTTCACTCTAAATAAAATGTAAAGAGTAAATATTGTGTCTAAAAAGAATATCATAAATAATGACTTAGCATTTTAACATGTAAGTAAGATGGTGCCTTAGGAAAGGCATGGAAAATTTCTTGTCCTCCCTCAAAATGCAAAGATCTTTATAACTTACTATGGCTTTTTTACTTAGAGTGATGAAGTCTTTGTGAAACATTATTCCACACGTTTGAGGTCTTTTAGAGAATCATAATATATTCTTCTGTACTTTGTTTAAATAATTGATTTTTTCCAGGGTCATATTGATATATTTTTATGCTATGACTGAATTGTCAATTCTTCCAATGATGTGATCTTATTAAACATAACAAAAAGATTTATTCCAGGACATATATTTCTGCATGTAAGAAGAATCACTAAAGTATTATTTGCAGATCTATCTCTTCAAAATAATGAGTCTGAGGTCATTAACCTGAGGAATTTAAAATTATAGGGACTCTCATAAATAAATTTGTTGTCCCTATCTAACACTTCCAAATGTGCCAACAACTAAAATTTCTGTCTTATAACTAAAATCTGATTGTATTTGCTTTAAAGCAACCACACTTTATACTGACTTTTCTCCAACAAAGAAAGACAGCAAATATAGTGTTCTATGGGACATTCCTTAGAAGCAATTAAACTAGATGTCCATAGGATAGAAATTAGTCAAGAATCCTCTCTGCCGGGCTCAGTGGCTCAGCCTGTAATCTCACGCCTTGGGAGGCTGAGGTGAGTGGATAGCCTGAGCCCACGGGTTTGAGACTCGCCTGGGCAATTTGGCGAGACCTCATCTCTACAATAAAAAAAATTGGCCGGGCGTGGTAGCACATGCCTGTAATTCCAGCTACTTGAAAGGCTGAGGCGGAAGGATCGCTGGAGCCCAGCAGGTCGAGGCTGCGGTGGCCAGGAGCGGCTACTGCACTCCAGTCTGGGCTACAGAGTGAGACTCCAACTCAAAAAAAAAAGAATCCATTCTACTGTGTTGTCTACAGCAGGATTTGAACTTCAACATCATGCAACACACCTGCAGCCTCCCCCGCCAGTCTCTATTTATAACATGCTTATGTAAAATTTCTTCCTGACCCCTGAATTTATGTGCTTCACTAGACTGAGGTCATGTAAATACAACCATAGATTATTACCCTACTGGACAGTAATTATTCTTTTTATAGTGCGATAGTAAATATTCACTGTCCCATGTATAGGTGCAAATATGAAAAGCAAAAGAGAAGGTATACTTCTATACTTCCCTGAATCTTCACCATGCCAAGCCTAAATTTTATTGGTTTTTCTCCCTTGAGTTTCAAAGTAAATTCACTTCAATAACCATTGGAAAGCAGATCTACTTTTGCATCAGGAAGAGGTCCAATATTTGAAAAGAGGCTTGACCATGAAGTAGTCTAATCTCTATAATTCAATACATTATAAGTAGAAGCATCAGGAAAATGTCTAAATGCCTTGAAGAGTACCCAAGTAGGAGTCTCCCACTGATAATATTGATAAACACCAAAAAATAAGAAAAAAAAAAACACTAAAACATTGGAAAAGTTATAGGCTTATGACTTAGGTATTCCAAGTACTTGATACTTTTCTCCTTGTATCTTTCTATATTTCTCTCAATATCTAAATAGCAAAATTTAATTGCATTACTTTGCCCAGGGGCGATGAGATTGCTACAGGGACATATTAATTATATGGATTACTGCCATTATGAGTGATGGTATCAGATCATTGAATCTGGAACTTAGTCATTCTAAGAAAATATTTAGCTGATTGTAGTTATTTGTTGCTTACAGCATTCTAAGTTGTGTATTAATAATATGTGTTTATATTTTGGCAGGAGAGAAATTATTATCTTAGGTGTAATTCACCTGGAATCTTTAAAGGTAGATGCTATGTTTCAACTATGTCCTCTCCAAAATACAGATGTTGTGAATGTATTCATGAGGTTGTGTCCTCATTAATAAGATAAAGGACTATTTTTTTTTTTTTAGTTGGAGTCTCACTTCATCGCCCAGGCTAGTGTACAGTGGCACACTCCCGGCCACGCCGGTTTCCACATGCTGGGCTCTTGCGATCCTTCCACCTCAGCCTTCCAAGTAGCCAGAACTACAGCACACACTACCACGCTTCTAATTTTTTATTTATTTTAGAGATGAGATCTCGCCAAGTTGCCCGTGCTGTTCTCAAACCCGTGGGCTCAGGCAATCCACTCACCTCAGCCTCCCAAAGTGCTGGGATTGCAGGTTGAGGCTCCGAGCCTGACCTTTTTTTTTTTTTTTTAATGTTAGTGACATTATTTTATTATTTTTTTTTTATTTTTTGAGTTGGAGTCTCACTCCATGGCCCAGGCTGGAGAGCAAAGGCATGCTCACGGCCACTCAAGCAGCAACCTGCTGCACTCAAGAGATCCTTCTGCCTCAGCCTTCCAAGTAGCCAGAACTATAGGTGCATGCTACCACATGTGGCTAATTTTCTGATTTAGTGTAGAGATGAGGTCTCACCAAGCTGCCCAGGCTGTTCTTGAACCCATGAGCTCACGCAGTCCACCACCTCGGCCTCCCAAAGTGCTGGGATTATAGGCTTGAGCCACCATGCCTGGTCAGGACTTTTCTTTAAAAGAGGCTTCAACATAGCATCTAGTGTGAGTTGTACTTCTGCCTTCCACCACGTACAGACAAGGTATTTTTTCCTCTTCAGAAGATGCAGCCCTTACCAGACAATCAAACCTGCCTACCTGCATCTTGGACTTCTCAGCCTCCAGGATTGTGAGAAAAACATTTCTGTACTTTATAAATCACACATTCTATGGCATTCTGTTATAGTTATGTAAATAAACTAAAACAGTAGATGTAAGTAGTATCAAGAAACTTTTGGTATTTCCTAACCACTAGTTTTTATCACCCCTAGCCATTCAAACCCTCAATTAGTGTAACAGCTACAAAACTTATGGTAAGGGCCAAAGTTCAAAAAAATTATAGACAATTTTGTAATTGCAGCATACAAAAACAGGTATATAGCAAGATAACACTCACAATGCCAGACATTCAGTCAAAAATCATCAGGTAAAGAAGCAGTAACACATGACATATATTGAGGAAAAACATAAATCAAGGGAAACAGACCCATAATTGGCCGAGATATTAAAAATTAAAAGACAAGAATTTGATAACTCGACTGTATTTGAAATACAGTCAAATACAAATACAAATTAAAATACAAGAGTTTGATAACTCGACTGTATTTAAAATACTTGACTGTATTTCACATATTCAGAGTTAAACAGTGACTTGAGAAACAAAAAAATAATTCTACAGATTAAAACTTCAATGGTTGAGATAATACACTAGATGAGATTAATGGTAGAATGAATTTTGCAAAAGAAGAGACATATATTTTAACACAAAGCAAACAAACTATACAAAATTAACATGGAGAGATAAACACTTTTTTACAAAAAATAACAGTAGCATTAGATGTCTGTGGGACAACTTCAAAATCCTAATAAATGTGAAATTACAATGCTTAAATAAGGGGAGAGAAAATACTTGAAAAAAATAGCTGCTAAATATTTTCCTAATGTAATAAAACTACAACTCTATAGATATAAGAAATTCACAAGACCCAAAGGATAAGAAACGTGAAGAAATTCATACCAAGGCACATCATAATTAAACTGCTCAAAACCAGAAATAAAGATAACATCTTAATAGCAGCCAGAGGGAGAAAACAGTACACTAAATTCAGAGGAATTAAGAAAAACATGACAGCATATTTCTTGTCAGAAAAAAATGCAAGTAAATGATTACACAACATCTTTTAAATTCAGGAAGAAAAAAATTTGTCAATCTAGAATTTATCCTTAGTAAAAATATCTTTCAAAAACAAAATCTAAATAAAAACTTTCAGACATACAATACCAGAAATAATCCATTACCATCTGATGTGTACTACAAGACAGAAAAAAAAAATACTAGACAGAAATATAGATCATGGCTGAGCTCGGTGGCTCAGCCTGTAATCCCACACTTTGGGAGGCCGAGGTGAGTGGATTGCCTGAGCCCGCGGGTTTGAGACTCGCCTGGGCAACTTGGCGAGACCTCATCTCTACAATAAATCAAAAATTAGCTGGGGCGTTTAGTGCGTGCCTGTAGTTCTGGCTACTTGGAAGGCTGAGGTGGAAGGATGGCCGGAGCCCAGCAGGTCAAGGCTGTGGTGGCCAAAAGTGGCCACTGCATTCCAGTCTGGGTGACAGAGTGTGACTCCAACTCAAATAAAAAGAACTATAGATCATTATGTGAATGGAGAATGCTAGCAATAGTAAACAACTGTGTAAATACATAAGATTTTCCCCTATTATTGAAGGTTATTTAACATAGAACCCAACAATATATAAAATGAATTTGTCATGATCAAGTGTGTTTTATCCCAGGAATGCCATCATGATAGTAAGCTAAGAAGAAAAATCATACTGTTACCTCAATAGATACAAATAAAGCACTTATAAAGCCCCTCCTGGTAAAATTTCAGCAAATCAGAAACAGAATTAAGCTTTCTCAGTCTGATAAATGGTATCTATAAAAAAAAATACCTATAGATAGCATCATACTTCATGATATCTCACTGATGTAATATGATTAGACAGAAAAATAAAAGTCATTGGATTGAAAAGGAAGACTTTGATTGGATTGGAAGACTGATTGGAAAGGAAGACTTTCCAACTGTCATTATTGAAATAAGACATGATGATATTTTAAGTAGAAAATCTATCCAAGTAAGAATCTACAAAAAAAACTAGATCTAATAAGTCATTTCGCAAGTTTAAATTGTGTCAATACACAAAAATGAATAACACCCACAAAAAACATAGAGAAATAAAATTTTAAATTACTATTTTAATAGCATGAAATATGAAATATCTCAGGATAACTTTGATGAAACTATATAAAACCTATATGCTGAAAGTTATAATATTGAAATAAACTAAAGATGGCCCAAATAAATGATGAGACAGATACCAATTAACTAATAAGTTATCTAGAGACATAACATAAAGTTAGTTGAAATCAGATTATGTATCATTTGTAGACATTAAAGTAGATTCTAAAATTTATATTGAAGTTAAATAAGCCTCTATAATTATCAAAACAAATTTGAAGAAGAACAAATTTGAAGGTTAACATTATTTGACTTCAAGACTCTATAACATTATAACTTCAAAAAATTAAGACAGTGTGATATCAGCACTAAGGCAAAGAGATCAATGATACAGGATAGTCAACATACATAGGAAGTTGCTTTTTGATAAATTTTCAAAGGCAATTCAGCAGAAAAAGTATAATCCTTTCAACAAATGATAGTGGTACAATTGGACATCTATATTTTAAAAAGCAATGAATTGCATATTCATGCTATATACAAAAATTAAGTCAAAATGGATCGGAGATAGAAATATGAAAGTAGAACAATAAAATTAAATAACAACATAGGGGAAAGATTTTTGCAACTTTGGGTAAGGGAAAGAGTTCTTAGATATGACATCAAAAGCATGATTTATGAGTTACAACTTCCCAACTATTAGCTTTTCTAAAATTTAAAAGTCTGGCATTACCAAGTATAGATGAAGATGTGTAGGAACAGAAACTTTGGAACTTCTCTGGTGGAAAGTCAAATAGCACACTCACTTTGAAACAGTTGCAGTAAGCTGACTCTTCTGTTTCAGAAGAACCTTGATGAATTAATTGCTCAGAAGCGCTGTGCTATGAAAAATGTGTATTTCAGTTCATTCAATTCAAAATTTATTTTCTAGGGGTAAAACAAAAAACTGACATTATAGAAATTTCTCCAGATATTTCTAAATCATCACAATTCCCAAAACATGATCTAGATGAAAATCATTCTCTCTGAGGGTGCATTGTACACTTGTGGTGACATTGACGATGCTGTCTTCAGATCTCTAGCTCCTGGACTCCAGCTGTTCTTCTCAAACATTTAAAACCATGTTTGTATCAAGTTCATGGTTCCTGTATCTGCTTCCAGCATGTATCTGAATATAGCAGGGATACCAAGGCAAGGTCTTTCCTGGGGTACACAGTGTTCCTTTCTGAAGAAACTTCGTCGTAAGAACTTGCCAACATTCTTGTCTCCTTTTTCTTTTTCTTTTTTTTTTTTTTTTTGAGTTGGAGTCTCACTCTGTCGCCCAGACTGGAGTGCAGTGGCCGCTCCCGGCCACCGCAGCCTCGACCTGCTGGGCTCCGGCGATCCTTCCGCCTCGGCCTTCCAAGGAGCTGGAATTACAGGCATGCGCTACCACGCCCGGCTGATTTTTTGATTTATTGTAGAGATGAGGTCTCGCCAAGTTACCCAGGTGGGTCTCGAACCCTCGGGCTCAGGCAATCCACTCACCTCAGCCTTCCAAAGCGTGGGATCACAGGCTGAGCCACTGAGCCCGGCTTGTCTCCTTTTTCTAAGAACTGCACTTCAGGCCTAGATGCTTTCAATTCTTATTTCCTCTTTACAAATGGTCACACCTACATCATGGTCTGACAGTCCTCCTCTCCTGTCCTGGGTCCCTCCCAATATTTATTGACAGGAGATATCTCTAATAAATAGCTTACATGTTTAATCTCGTCACAGCATCTACTTCTCATGACACCTGGGCTAACACAGTGGTTAATATCATATATGCTGTGTAGCAAGCTAATTGCAACGTATTTCAATGATAATCTCAGGTATGCTGGCCTTTTATAACTTTTGCTCCTTTGTATTACTTATTAAAGATTTCTTAGCTGGGCTCGGTGGCTCAGCCTGTAATTCCGCGCCTTTGGGAGGCTGAGGTGAGTGG